>NW_028318360.1:2850000-3048750 GCF_062004578.1 Staurois parvus | reverse complement strand
ATAGAGAAGTGCAGAGGACGCCCAGGTTCATGTCTGGGCATGACCAGCGATGAGCACAGGAGTGTTTGGACACGAGCTGGATCCCACCTGAGCTGTCCCAGCCAGTCAGAGCCAGCAGAGGTATTCCCCGCCCTGCAACTGCGCAATGTATACGTGCCTCAGCTTCTTATGATTGGCAGTCTGCAATGACAGCATCCTGACCGCTTAGCTCAGGTGGGTTCGGACAACGATCCGAACATGCCTGAGCTCAGCACTGCACCCCCAGCATGCATGCCTGTCTATGCATTCTGTTCTTAGATTCCAACCTTTTTGAGCTACTCTGACCATATCTGTATCTGAACATCAATATCACTCTTTTTTTTTTTTTCCCCCTTCAGCTGCAAGCCAGGTTATTTCCCACCCTGCAGCACACGTAAACAAAGGGGTGGGATGCTGGTGACATTGGTATGCTTATATAGACACATACCCATCTTTTCCAATGGCAATATCTAAAGGTGGGTATGTGACCATGTAAGGGCACTTAGGTTCCCAGCAGCCTGACCCTTTGTTTCTGTTTGCTGTGGGATGTGAAATGACCCTGCTGCTTGGAAAAAAAAGTGAATTTGATAGAGGTGAGTTCAGAGGATGCCCAAGCCCATGTGTGATCATAACCAGTGTATAAGCTCAGATGTGTTTGTAAATGAGTCTGAAACCGCTTGAGCTATCCTGCTGGGAAGCTGTCAAAACTGGCAGCCAATTATAGACAACAGAGGCATACATGTGGCTGCAGGGTGGGACACCTGACATTGTGCTACAGCAGGGTGAATGGGGACTGAGGATGAATTAATGGAGAAAGTAGGCAGGGTAAGCTTCCCTGAAGAGACGAGATTTTAGAGATCAGCTAAAGGAGGACAGAGTAGGAGATAGCCAAATAGATTGGGGTAGGGAGTTCCAGAAGATGGGAGTGGCTCTGGAAAAGTCCTGGAAGTGAACATGAGGAAGACAGCAAGAGGTCTTGGGGAAGAGTTCAGAGGATGGTGTGGGCGATATGTTGAGATGAGGTTGTTGATGTAGCTGGGGGCAGAATTGTGGATGGTATCGTGTGTTGTTGATGGTATTTTTAATGTTATACACTGGGCTCGCAGGGGCCAGCAGAGGGATTGGCAGACACTGAGTGGTTTGTTAGCAGGCATCAGCACAGGTGTGTTTGTATTCTAGTACAAACTCACCTGAGTGATCCTGCCAGAAAACTACCACTGCACTTTGGCCAATCCTAAGTGGTTGAGGCATTCCCTGCTTTGCAGCTGCATGTATATATGCCACACATCAGCTGCTTATGATTGGCCAAATACAGTGGCAGCTTCCTGGTGGAATCCCTCAGGTTGTTTCAGTCTAGGTTCTGATCACGCCTGAGCTCATCCCTATTGCTAATGTTGGAGGAGCAGCCTACAGCCATTCATCACCTGTTGGCATCTCTTATGGTTTAGTCATTTCAGTCATGCCATTTCTCCATTCTAATTCCTAGTTCTGTTCTTATCCAGCAGTCTCACTCCTCCTTCCTCTTTTTACTCCAAGGTGGCTTTTACTCCTCCTCCTCTTACATTCTTTTGAATATAAATTCAATGAAGAAGACAAGTGTGGCAGATATACATAGGTCACGTTCCGTGAGAACATAAACACCAGTATGTATGATAAGCTGAAAGGTCATTTTTGGGTGGACTGATTCTTTGAGGGTTGCCTGAGATTCTGACTGTGGTGGTTGCATGACTGTGAGCTGTGTTCTTTGTAAAGCACTGTGGAACTTCCCAGTTCTCCATAATAGATGTAATATGAATAAAATAAATGTAACATTTTGTTGTATTGTAGCGCAAGGAAACACTCCTGAAAGAATACCAGCAGAGGGGGAAGGCCAGCATATTTATGGATAAGCGATTTGGGGAATATGACACCAAACTCACTCCGGAGGAGAAGATGATGAAGAGATTTGCAATGGAGCGACAGGTAAGAGAAGACCGTGGAGGAATGTTGTTTGCGGTTTCATGTGTCTAAGTGTTACATAGCAGAGTAAAGGATGTCTCACCTGAACATCTCCAAGTAGAATCATCAGTGGACCTCAGAGCCCCATAGGAAACACTGTATGGGCCTGTGTCTGTGGGCTAATGCAGCTTGTTTTCAGACTGATTCTGCTGTGTTGCAGACATAAAATAAAACATATTTATTGTCTGATGTTGTTTATGATATATGATGTGGTTAAGGAAAACATCCTGTAAGTGTCTATTCCCCAATGGAATATGCTGTCTGAATGCATCTAGACAATATTTCTCTATATCTGAGAGAGAGGTGTGGATGGAAGTATGCGCTGCACCTTTAATTTTTAAAACTTTGTTTAAGCAAAGAATCAGAAGTCAGGGTTTACATACTACAGATACAGTCACAGCCAGTTAGCATTTGGTGAGGTTACATCCATTCCATGCAGACAAGTACATTCATACAAATGAGATAGTAACATAGAAATGGTGGGCCCTAAGTGAGAAAATGGGATGTAAGGTGTGTAATGGGACTCAGGTTCCCTAAAGACCACCTACATGTAAATAGATGGTAGGTTGTGACTAGGTATATGAAGATTTGGGGGTGGGAGGGGATAAGAGAAATCGTATTTGGGAAAGAAATTAGTATTTGGATTACCAGTGCCTCTAACAGTCATTACATGTTAAAAACATTCCTGTGAGAATTATGGAGTGTAGGGGTGATGTCAGATCCCCACTCCTCATTTGCATATCTTTTTATTGTTGTAGATGATTTAACATGTTTTATTCTTATAGAGAAATGTTGACAAGAAGACTATATACAACCTTAATGAAGAGGAGGAATTGACTCACTATGGACAGTCTCTGGCTTTGCTGGAAAAGCTGAATGACCCTGTGGATAGTGACAGTGATACAGATGAAAGGGGGGCGCTATCTGGTGAGTAACGACATTGAAAGATTGATAAAACCCTTCCATGAATAATTAATGTGAAAATCAGCACAAGGAACATAACTTACAGTCAATAGGATGTGTCTCTTGTGCTGATTCCTCTTCTGTTAGTGAAAATGTTCCTCTGTCCTGTCACTCTCACCACATGCAGTGTCGCTGTAATCTTCCAAATACAACTAAGTTGCTGTCTAGGGCTCTCATCAAGAGAGCCTGACTACGCCTGCCCTTTCTACCTAGCAGCTCCATTCATAGAAGCTATACTACAATTTCAATGAATAAAAGACGAACTATGAGTGGAGGAGGCAGACGTATCAGTCATCTGATTGTCCTCCATTTTGAGATTGTGTTTTATTCACAGAAGCTGTTGTACATATTCACAGTGTGAAAGTAATCTAGGTATTTAGATTATGGCTATTCTAAGTATTAAAGTGGAGTTCCAGCCGTTTTTGTATTTATTAAAAGTCAGCAGCTACAAAAACTGTAGCTGCTGACTTTTAATATACACACACTTACCTGTCCTGGGGTCCAGTGATGTACTCACCTGCGCAGTCCCTTCTCTCCTGTCCTGCACAGCGCTGGCATCTCTACTGTGGGCACCAGGCTGTGACAGCTTGCAGCTTCACAGTCTGGTTCCCACTGCGTATGTGTGAGTCGCGCCGTGCCTCCTGATTGGTCCGGCAGTTTACTGGGACCTGTGAAAGGTCCCAGGAGACTGTGGGAGCAAGGAGGGGGCCGAACTTCCAGCTCACTTTGCCACGACGAACTGAGCCGAAGGTGGGTGCAGGATTCCTGTCAAAACCAGGTACCTGCTCTCCCCTTCCCCTCAAAAGGTGCCACATATGGCAGTGGAGGGGGGAGGCAAATAAGCGGAGCTTCCACTTTTGAGTGGAACTCCGCTTTAAGGTTTAGACTTGGGTTAAGCTGTAAAGAGCAATGCCGTCTTTGCTGAGAATATAAAAGCAGACCTCTACATGTCCGTTATATATTTTGCAAAGATTTAAGCAATTGCGGATTCTTATTGCTGTCAGAAAAAGCATGTGCGCTTTCCACTTGCTTTCTCCTTACAGGCTGTCTCCTACAGTCACATGAATAGATGTTGAAAGCAATTAGCCAAATTCATAAAATATCTGGTAGCCTTACACACCAATATCAAATGTGTATAGAGGCCCACCATTTGCATTATTTATAAGTAATGGAAATCTAATATGTTATTTGGTTCCTTTTTGGTGGTTTTAGAAAACAGTCGATTTTATTTTGAATCAGAAATTTACATTTCTAAATTTCCAGTGGCTTTTTCAGCAGTTTTATATAATTATCAATCTGTGTAGAAAAAGTGAAACCAAAGGAGGTTATGAATTAGCATTTAACTGGCTGGTAACATTATCATTGTGACATACCAGCTCTTATCCAGCAAAAATTCATGCTCTCCTACAGACCCCTGAAGAAGGGAGGGAGGTCATTTCTCCTGAAATATACTGACTGTATCTGAAGCTTGTAACGAATATATGTTCTGAAAGAATTTTAGGGAGATGAACTTTTGTACTAGGCGCTTCCTACCACATATTCAGAAGACATAATTTTTTTTTTATTTTATATTACAGCTGCGCTGACAGCTTCTCATTTTGGTGGAGGAGGGCTGCTCAGGAAGAAAGCTCCTTCTGAACAGAAAGAGGAGGAGCCAGAAAAAACAAAAACCCGTAAAGAGCTAATTGAAGAGCTGATCGCTAAATCAAAATCTGAGAAGGTTTGTGCTGTTTGAGGCGGAATATATCTTTATCCACATTAAATTAACAAAAAAAAGCTGTACTTTATCTCTTGAAGTGGCCTTGTTACTACAGAAAAAACTGATCCGTCCTGTAAAATAAGTTGTTTTCTACATGCAGTGTGCTCAATCTACGTTCTGCTGAAGACCTGCATGCCACACTCCTTACTGACAATTCCGGCTGTCTCAAACACCAAATTCCCTACTGTGCCCTGTGGTTCTGCCCACCAGAACTTCTCTGTCACTACAAAACACAATAGTGATGTAGCAGCTGGCAGGAGAAACTACAGCTCCCTGCAGGGGGCACAGGCATCCATCACACCCAGGAGTGTTGATTAGCAGCACACTCCTAGTTCTTTTAAGAGCGTGAAGATTTAACACAACACCCACTTTAAACCAAAGTATAAATGTTCTTCTTTTACAGGATGGCTCAATTACTTTATCATATTTCTATTTAAACCATGCATACAGATACAGACTTACAGCATAGTTTTCACATCTACAAACCTCTGAGGGCTTCACTGTGAAGCCCTCAGAGGTTTGTTAGAAAACATTAGTGAACAAACAGCACCATGAAGGCCAAGGAACAAACCAGACTGGTCAGGGATAAAATTGTGGAGAAATTTAAAGCAGGTTAGGTTATAAAAAAATATCCAAGGGAAAAGTAGATCAAGTGCAATCTAGGAGTAGTATTAAAAACAATGTTTTAATAGTCACAACTTGATGCACTCACAAAGGAAGATCTAAATCCAATTGGGAATCTGTGGCAAGACTTGAAAATTGCTGTTCACAGACGTTCTCCATCCAATCTGACAGAGCTTGAGCTATTTTGCAAAGAAGAATGGGCAAAAATGTCCCTCTCTAGATGTGCAAAGCTTGTAGAGACATCTCCAAAAAGACTTGCAGCTGTAACTGCAGCGAAATGTGGATCTACAAAGTATTGACTCCGGAGGGCTGAATACAAATGCACGCCACACTTGGTTGTAACATGGCAAAATGTGGAAAATTTCAAAGGGTATGAATACTTTTTGAAGGCACTGTACTTGGAGTCTTGGTAAAGTGCATAGTGCTCCAACCTGCAGCAGTGGAAGATGATTTCTCACTGCTTGCTATAGGTGACCATACTTTGCACATTGCTTTTTGTCTTAATAAGGTAGAATTGAAGGCAAAACCTCTTTTTTTCTTTACCTACAAGTTGAACTTTAACCTCTTAAAATCTGTCAGGGTTTTAGTGCCTTTTTCTGTTCTTGAAGGTTTCTTATTGCTGAAAAAGAAGTAATCAGAATCTCTACCACAGGAACTCAGACAGCATGGAATGCACTTCTATAAGTAGAATGGGAAAAGAAAACACTGTAAGGTTTGCGTCATCTGTTGCGGAGATGTCCTTACTTTCTAATGTGTTGCAAGGACAGGAAGTAAGGAGAAATTTATAGCAAATGGATATGGGCAGCGATAAAACCTAAAGGTGGATCTAGCCCTTTAGTATTTTATCCATAACCAAATTGCTAGTGCAAGGTAGGCAATATGAAAGTTTTCCTATGTGTAGGAAAAGAATGGATCTATCACTAGTAAAACAAAAATTCTAGTTTTTTTTAAATTTAAGGTAATACAGGGTCAGAACCTCAGTCACATCTTTATTACTGTCCATGTTTGTCCTGTTTGGGAGATGTTCCCTCACTTCCTGCTCTGCTCTAGGGTGTCAGTGGGACAGGAAATGACCTGAATGAGTTTTTTTCTATATATTCCCATTGTGTATACAGTAGAAGGTTACAGGTACAAGAATATTATACCCTCTAGTGCAGGGGTGTCAAACTCCATTTGATCGCTGGCTGCATCAGCATTATGGTTGCCCTCAAAGGGCCGGTATTATCTGTAAGACTAGATGTCCAGAGCACCCCACCCCCCATTACATCAGATGTCAAGAATCCCACACCCTCTCTAACATCACCGTGCACCCTCTTTGGGGGCAGAACTGGAAAGCAGAAAGTGCAGGGTCTTGAGGAGCACCAGAGGAGGAGTGGAGTCAGTTACCAGAGTCTGCTGAATGCTGAGACCAGGGGAGGCAGCTGCACTGAGAGGTGCAGGATTTGGCAGTGGAGTTCTATTCTCTTTGCTGCCGACTGCTTAGACAAGGTGAAATGGCCTGGAGGGCCAGATTTGGCCCACGGGCCTTGTGTTTGGCACCTCTGCTCTATTGGATTCTCCTAAGCAAAATATGGAGGATTTTCAGGCAGATGAAACAAGTAGTTCAGCCTTGCCAGGGTTGGAACTGATCACCCTGCTGCTAAGCTTCCTTTGGACTTCCTCTGTAGAAATCTGTGGGGGTAATTTTGCTTCACAAAAATTTTAGGAATTTCTTGCTTTGATGTTTTTACTTTTCTGCTGTTTTAATATTTTCTGTTTTAACAGAGAGAGAGGCAGAGTCAAAGAGAGAAGGCCATGGAGCTGACCGAAAAACTAGACACTGACTGGAAAGCTATACAGACGTTGCTTGCTCATAAGACTCCTAAATCTGAGAGGAAGGCTGAAGCTGAAAAACCAAAGGTGAGCTGTGGTGTGCTAGATGGTACCGCAATGACTTTTTAACAAGAGATGTAAATTCATGTGTAAAAAGATCTGTTTTTAGTCCTTCATGAAGTAATTTTTAGTTCCCGGCAATATTCAGAAGGTCATTTAAAGCGAATCTCCACCCAAAAGGGGAAGTTCCGCTTTAAGGACTGGTCCCCAGCTCCCCATTAAGGATTGGCATCTTTGGGAAGCGTGTACCCGAAATTGACAAGTACCCACTTCCGCAGTGATTACCTAGGCGATCAGAAATGGAAGTTTTCCTCCAACCCCCCCCCCCCCCCCCCCCGTAGTCTTCTGGGACATGTGACAGGACCCAAAAGACTATGCGACCATTCAGAAAGCACAGCGCTACTTGCGCATACGCAGTGGGCACCCGTGGAGCCGCAAGCTGTCGCAGCCAGGTGCCCACACTGAAGATGCCGACATCTGGAACACATAGTTGACGGTGAAACGGGCTGCAGGGAGGACACCGCAGGATCAAGGGACAGGTGAGTGGCTGTTTTTTTAAAGTCAGCAGCAGTGACTTTTTTTTTTTTTTTTCACTGGAACACCTCTTTAAGGCACTAAATGTACAGATCCTATGAGTATGTGTAATTCGATATGATTAATATAGTCTTTGTGCAGCTAATCTTTCCCTGCTGGTTTTTCATGCTTTGTTCTGCACTGTGCTGTATGTGGATGTAGCCATCTTGGTAGAGGAGAAGGCTTTGCTTCCTCATGTCAGAGCTGTCTTGCTGGTGGCAGCACTGAAGTTCAGAACTGAAGGTGAGACAGTTTGGGCTGAGATGATAGAAGTGTCACTGTAAGCACAATGTGTACGCAGTGTCACTTAGTGGGCAAAAGTGGACAGTTACAGTTCTCATGCTGGGTGACCTACATTACATTATCTTCTTGTTTATGCCTATTACATCTATCCTTTTAACGTTTATGTTACCCAAAATAGAAGATAGTCATTTGTATTTCTGTTAAATGGAATTGTATTGCAGTTTTTTTTCTTTTGTTTTAACATTTTGTATAGCAATTTTTTGTTCTGTTTATGGAGTGTGTTTTGGGTTTTCACAGCCTGATGACTATGACAAGATTGTTCGAGAGCTTGGATTTGAGATGAAGGCTCAGCCCTCAGACAGGATGAAATCGGAAGAGGAGATTGCTAAGGAAGAACAGGAGAGACTTCAGAAACTAGAGGTATGGTAATTGTACTCCTGCTTACCTGTAAAGTTGTGCATTCCAGTTCTAAAAGATGGCATATGCTTGTTTATGGTTATGTTATTGTCAATAATGTCACATGTAGTAACTTCCTTTTCAGCTGCTCACTCCCCTTTCTCTGTTATTAACCACTTACCCTCCACCCTATAGCAGTTCTACTGCTACAGGGTGTCATTCCTGTTTAGAATCACATAAATGTCATTTTGCACTTTTGCCACATGGGGGGGGGGGGGGGGGGTTACGCGCTGCCAGAGGAAGTTCTCTACTGTAAACTGTGCAAGCCCCGGCAAGCAGTTGCTCGCTGGCATCGGCGGTCAGGGAAGAACAGAGCTATCTGCAGAGTTGAGAACACGATCCATCACTGCCCATAGTAAAAGCACCACGTAGTGTACACCAAGCACATAGCTAGGCACACACTTAACCCTTTGATCACCTTAGATGTTGACCCCTTCCCAGCCAGTGTCGTTAGTACAGTGTCCATTCATATTTGTAGCACTGATCCCTGTATTCATATCACTGGTTCCTGCAAAGTGTCAGTGTAAAAATGTCCGCCGCATTATCACAGTCTTGCTATAAGTCGCTGATCGCCGCCGTTACTAGTATAAAAAACGCTATAAGTTTTGAGCAAATTAATCAATATATAATTATTGGGATTTTTTGTTTACCAAAAATATGTAGTATAATACATTTTGGTCTAAATTTATGAAGAAATCTGATTTTTAAGATTTTTTTTTTATTGGATATGTTTTATAACAGAAAATAAAAAAAGACCGACAATTTTGGAAAAAAAAAACCAATATTTTTTGTTTGTAGCGCAAAAAGGAAAAAATGCAGAGGGGATCAAATACCATCAAAAGAAAGCTCTATTTTTGGGAAAAAAGGACATAAATTTCATTTGAGTACAGCATTGCATGTCTGTCCAATTGTCATTTAAAGCGACGCAGCACCGTATTGCAAAAAATGGAATGGTCAGGAAGGGGGGGAAATCTTTTGGAGGTCAAGTGGTTAATTGAAAATGATTTCCTCTTTACCTTCTCATGCTTTGGTCTTTGCAAGTGAAGCTGCAGTGAGCTCTGAGAGGGTGGAGAGTATCCGCAGATGAACACACCTGCCTGCATTTCGACAGGCTTAACTTAAAGTCCTTTTTGGAAGTTATGCATACTAACTTAAAAGATTTAGCTAGCTAGGATGTGTCTCCTGACTGACTTTGAATTGCAATTCTTGGTTTTGAACTGTTGTATGCTTTTAAATGCAGGCTGAGAGGCTACGCCGAATGCGAGGGGAGGATGGTAAGTCTAAGAAGAAGCCCAAACACATCTCTGCAGATGATTTAATGGATGGGTTCGTACTGGATAAAGACGATCGCCTCATGCTTTCCTATAAGGTAAGCTTTAGCAAATGTATGCATAGCCTATACAATAACCAGTAGGGATATTTAAAGTATGTCTTTATACTAATTTTATAATGGAACAGCTTTTGGAACATCCATGCTGAGAATCTTCTCCCAATGGCTAAAAAATATTTATTTTCTGTTTTTATGCACACAGGAGATTTTCCACTATCCTGTTTATAGCTTTTTTTTATTTTTGTGAACTCTAGCCACGAAACCGAAAGTGATGAAATGCTCATTGCTTTTGGTTTCTTAGACCATAGAGATGGTCAGAGCTGACTTGTCTCTGATCAGCCAGTGGAACTGTCAGCTGCGTTCTCTAGTTACTCGGTGGGATAGGCGATCCCAAGAGAGTCATGGGAGGGGGGTGGCGTCCCCTTTCGCTGCTTGTAAAAGCAATCCAGTGACTAATTAGCTGCTAGGATTGCTTGTACAAGAAAGCTGACCACTGGCTGAAAAAAACAATAATGGGATTGATGCCTGCAGCTGCACTCATCATCCTGATACAATCACTCAGTCCAGCAACGTATGGGTACGTTGCTGGTCCACAAGTGGTTAACATTGTGTGCACCCATAACACACAATTCAAAGATCATTATTGGCATTATAAAGATAGAACACCACTGGAGCAGTTTTCATTACAACTGTAAACTGTGGTTGAATGCACTCCCTTCAGTCATACCCTCTTAGACGCTTGCTGTGCACACAGGCCTTTCTCCGTTACATTGCAAGAGCTGTAACATGGGCATAATGAGATTTATCCTTACAGTCAATCTGTCATTTGAAGTCAGATGATTATCTCTTCGTCCCAAGGCGCATTACAAAAAGCAATAATACGCTTCAGCCGTCACTTAAAAAATAAATGTCTAGAGGTGCCTGTGCATACCTGTGGCAGGTTTAATTGCATCCTTTATCCTTGATTCTGGGCTGTTATGAACCAGCAAAGCTTCTGCACCCCATTGTTATGACAGAACTTGCCTGTCCCCTTCTTCCTTCCATACATTCAATTTGGAACAGTGAGACAGTCCAGCATAGTGGTGGTCCAATTGCATTGTGGGAAGGCAGAAGGGAACGGACAAGGTCCAGCAATTCTCGGAGCTGTCAGAGCTTTGCCCATTCAGACCGTGCATAAGCATGCAGTAAGCAATTAAAGTAGCTTTAGAATGTGCATGCCCCTCCAGATTTCTCCTTGAAATTGTTTTTGACAATTTAGTTGATACACGCACCTTCACCGACTTTCCTCTAGTCTTCATACATCTGACCCACTGTGCCAGCTTCATTTGGATACAATAAGGCTTGATAACTGTCTTAGTGTCATTTTTTGTTTTTGTTTTATTTTTTTTTTGCATTCATAGGATGGGAAGATGAATCTACCAAAGTCAGAAGAGGCTGATGAAAAAAATGGAGACACAGATAAAAAGGAGGAGGAGGAACCAGGTACTGGGAATGAGGGTAGTGAGGCAGATGAAGATGCAGAAGATGGAAGTGAAAAGGAGGAAGATGATGACAATGAAGAGGAAGATGATGAAGGCAGTGATGCTTCAGATAATTTCTCTGACTTGGAATCTAATGCAGAGAGTGCTGAGGAGGAAGGGGAAGAAGAAGTAAAACCAAAAAAGGGAAAAGACAAACCCAAAGAAAAAAAAGCCATGGAGGCAAGTTCTGATTTGCCATTCACATTTGATGGTAAGTTCTTATTTAACAAGGACTTGGCTCAACTTACAGCTTTTATTAAGCTAATGTATTGTAACTACATGCTGAGGTTTAACATGTGGTTTCTCAGTGGGACAGGGATGCACTATTCTTAGTGCCCGATGCCCAGGACATGCAGTTATGGGCGCTGGGCAGGTAGTTCTTTATTAAATTTAGCCCTGCAGGCAAGTAGCAAAATTTACTTTTTTTTCCCCTTAACGGAGAGGACACCGATGTAGCATGAAGATCTGTATCCTGTAACAAGCGGTAGCTGCAGGAGATGCATATCTTTATGCTATACCTAGAACGGTGGGCAGCAGCAGGGCCAGGCTGTGGCCGCTTTCCTGAAGGACCTGGTGACAATGCAGACAGACCTACTGCTGGCACTGCATGAGGGGGAAGTCCTGAAGAAGCCGCCAGTGTCATGTGGAGTTGGGCTGTCTGCCCTCTTGAAACTGTGTGACCAGATGGCTGAAAAGCGTGACCGGGAGGGGGGTGTGGGGGTATTGGTTTTTAGCCGCCTACACCGGGACATTGCCGAGAGGATGGAGACCGGAGACCATTGGGGGGGGGGGGGTGCATTACCCACACTCCACCTGGCCATACATTCAGGGGGGTCATATCTGTCTTCTTATAGGAGGTGTGGGGGGAGATGTCTGTCCTCTTATAGGATGGGGGTGTCAAGCCTGTTCTCTTATAGGAGGGAAGGGGGGGTCATGTCTGTCCTTTTGTAGGAGGGGGGTTATGTCTGTTCTCTTATAGGGGAGAGGAGGTCATGTCTGTACTGTTATGGGGAGGGCGGGTGTCATGTCTGTTTTTTTTATAGCGGGGTCATATCTGTCCTTGTAGGAGAGGGGGAGAGTCATTCCTGTCCTCTTGTGGGGGGGGGGTCATGCCTATCCTCCTATAGGGGGAGTCATGTCTGTACTTTTATAGGGGATCATGTCTGTCCTCTTGTAGGAAAGGGGAGGGTCATTCCTGTCCTCTTGTAAAAGAAAAAAAAAGGGGGGGGTCATGTCTGTCCTTTTGTAGGAGGGAGGACATGTCTGTACTCTTATTGGGGGAGGGGGGTAATGCCTGTCCTTTTATGGGGGGGTCATATCTGTCCTCTTGTGGGGGAAGGGGTCATGCCTATCCTTTTATAGGGGGGTCATGTCTGCCCTCTTGTAGGAGAGGGGAGGGTCATTCTGGTCCTCTTATAAAAAAAAAAAGGAGGGGGGGGGGGGTCATGCTTGTCCTCTTATACAGGGGGGTCATGCCTATCCTTCTATAGGAGTGGGGTCATGCCTGTCCTCTTATAGGGGGAGGTATGCCTATGCTCTTATTGGGGGGGGGTCATGCCTATCCTCTTATGAGGGGGGGAGGGTCAAGCCTGTCCTCTTATAGGGGGGCATACCTGTCCTCTTATGAGGGGGGGAGGGTCATGCCTGTCCTGGTATTGGGGGGGGTCATGCCTGTACTCTTGGCCTCTGATTAGTCCATGACATTGGCACTGTAGTATATATCGGACACCACTGTAGCATGAAGATCTGTATCTTCTGCAGCAACTGCACATGCACTAAAATCAGGGAAAACAAGCCAAGCTAAGTCACTTAACTCCTTACATGCCGGACTACAACCCAGGCATGTTACTGATCGGGATTCAGTAGCTCAGGCACCCTGATAACCAAGCGGGGACACAGACTCTGGTCATCAATATTAACAGTGCTGATCCCCAGGGATATACGGGGTGATATAGGATTTCACAGCGGCTGTAGCACCGTGTGCCTGTGTTGTAGTCCGGCATGTAAGGAGCTAAGTGACTTTAGGTACCTCTCCGGCTTTAGCTCAGCGCTTGGCTTGTTTTCCCTGATTCTGGCACATGCACAGTTGCAGCAGGGGATATAGTCTTCAAAGGATACAAATCTTGATGATACATCGGAGCTTGATTTGGCTGCTCAGCATACACTTGTACTACCTGACAGAATAAAGTTTTTTTTTCTCTCACTGGAGCCGGTACATCTTTTACTTGCTCAGTAGAAGCACTTCTGCTGAACGTTAAAAGAGCCCGACGTTCCCCTTTCCTGACAATCGCCCTTCAAGGTCTCCCTCCTCTCTTCTAGTCCACGGGTGAGGGGCTGGATTCAAGCAGGGAGGTGTTAAAATTATTATTTTTGTTTATTAGGATAAGTGGATTGTCCTGAGGGACAAGTAGATTGGGACCCCGATTTAGTCCCTTGGACAAGTAGTTTTTAAAAAAATTTCCACACCCCTGGTGGGAACATAGAGGGGACTAAACCTCTCGCCTAGGAGGCAGGGCACAACATTTTCTATAACCTTTCTCCATAGTCTTTCATTTTAGAGCCTTGTCTAGGAGATGAGACCGAGCCCTAGTTATGTATGTTTAATATCTTTTACTATGTGTCTTCCTTTTCTGTGGCCATAAACTGTACATAGTTATATTAGCTCTTTGCTGTCACAGGAAGTTAAAATTTTGCTGAATTTCTTGAGAGTAGAAGATAACTCAGGAAATGAAGATGTGTTTTTTTTTTTTTTTTTTGCATAATTAACTTATATTTACAGTATCTTACACTTAAAGTGGTTCTAAAGCCTTAAGGTTTTTCACCTTAATGCATTCTATGTATTGGGAAGAAATACCTTCTGTGCTGCAGGATGCCCCCCCCAGCCCCCCAATATACTTACCTGAGCCTGATTCGATCCAGTGATGTGTATCAGAGCAGCAGCTCTCTCCACTGTCTCCCTCCTCCCTGGGCAGATTGATAGCAGTGGGAGCCAATGGCTGTCAATCAAATGCTTTGCCGAGTCAGCTTTCCATTCCTTTTGAAAGCCATTTGTACACTATCAAATCTGAATACTCGACACAATCGTTGAGTCAAACATCTGTGTATGGCCAGAAAATCTTAGACCATTCTCGTTTCTTGATATCCAGTGTATATTACCATATGATTGGTAATTAGCCAATTATTTAGCTAGCCCCACCTCATAAAAGTGTTAAAGAAAAGCGCTATGGAAATTGAAACCCAAAAATAAATAAGTTGTCCCATGTGTTGCTTAAAGACTTTTATATACAAATCTATCTCTCAACCCCCCACCTCACCCCCTCGGTCTCCGCCCGAATCACACACCTACTGAGCGACATATCAGACTGGATGTCGCTCCACTTCCTTAAACTGAACCTCTCCAAAACCGAGTTTCTTGTCTTCCCCCCAGCCCGGACACCACCCCCCATTGACTTCTCCATCACATCCAACAATGCCACTATCAGGCCCGCCCCGCAGGCCAGAGTACTTGGTGTCATTCTGGACTCCAACCTATCCTTCCAGCCCCAAGTCCAATCTTTAACAAACTCATGCAGACTCCACCTCTGCAACATCGCCAAAATCCGCACGTTCCTAACCCCAGAAACCACTAAACAGCTCATCCACTCCCTCATCATATCACGACTCGACTACTGCAACTCCCTCCTCACTGGCCTGCCTCGCCGCTGGCTATCCCCGCTTCAGTCGATCCTGAATACGGCTGCCAGACTCATTCACCTTACCAACCGCTCCGTTTCCGCCACCCCCCTCTGCCAATCCCTCCACTGGCTTCCGATTGCGCAACGGATCAAATTCAAAATCCTAACACTGATGTACAAAGCTGTCCACCATACTGCCCCGAAGTACATCACTGACCTAATATCCAAGTACCGCCCAGCACGCACACTCCGCTCCTCACAAGACCTCCTTCTCTCTAGTTCCCTGGTCTCCTCCTCCCATGCCCGCCTCCAGGACTTCTCCAGGGTGTCACCCATCCTCTGGAACTCCCTGCCCCAACCCATCAGATTATCACCTACTCTCCTCTCCTTTAGGCGCACACTGAAAACCCATCTCTTCAGGGAAGCCTACCCCACCCCCTGCTAACTTGCCGACCTCCTCCACTCTTCCTACCACTCCATCCCCCACAGCTATCTCCTCCTGTGCCACCATCCCCTCCCTCCTAGATTGTAAGCTCGAAAGAGCAGGGCCCTCAATCTCCTCATGTTTTGCATTGTATTGGTATTGTTCTGTCACATGTTCTGTCCCCCTTTGTAATGTACAGCGCTGAGTGAACTATTGGCGCTTTATAAATACTGTATAATAATAATAATAAGTAAATCTGCATTGTAGTATAGATATATGGACTGACATTGCTTTATGTAAACTGAATCTTTTACTGTATCAAAATCCACTAACCCAGTCAGATTGAATCTTTTCATCTGTTTGAAGCAGTCAGAGTGCATTGCTATTGCTTTAATAAACATTCCCAATTCTGAGGTCACTCTGTATGAGAATTCCCATTCCATTTTATGTCAGGAATTCTTATTTAATATACAGTATGAATTGTCTACATCCTCCTGAATGGAGCTCAAGCTGGTCTCAAGCTGTCATTGTCCATGGTTTGTCCAGATTGGTTGCTTTTGGGCCTAACATTTTTTTTTTTTTTTGACATTTTGGTGAGACCTTTGGTTCTTAGTTGTATGATGTAAGTTGTAGGGGATAATATCTTGGTAAAAGCTCTGAAATTTGGTGTCCTAGTTATTGGTTCATCTCTTTGTATTTATGGCATTATCAGTTCCCGAATCACAGGAGAGTTTCCAGTCTCTGCTGAGAGAGAAGACTACAGAACAGCAGCTGGTCATACTGGAGAGGATTCAGAAGTGTAACCACCCGAGCCTTGCTGATGGGAATAAGGCCAAGCTAGAGGTGAGATGAGAACTGTTGGCCCGTTTTAGATCTTTCAGTAAGAATCCTCTAAGACCCTTCTGTATGTGGGTATTGTTGGCACCATAGCATCCAATATTAAGAAGCGTAAAGGAGACCATAGAAATGAGAGAGCGACCCTTCACTGAACAATTTCTGGAGTGGAGGGAGAATCAGACACTTTAATTTTAGGTGACCATCACATGGAAATATTAGTTCATTTTCACACAGTTTCGGGGGGTTAATCCTTTCAAGCATGGTTAGTTGATTAGAGAATGTGTTAAACTTTGGTAGGTTTTATTTTTTATGTTTTTGCCATTTGTGCCAGATTTTAGGTGTTTCCCTTCACTTCCTGTTCTGTAGACACAGCTAGTAATCACCAAAGCAAGCTCAATCCCCTTTTAGACAGTTGTCATTGAAACAAGGATTACATTGGAAGATTTCCACAATTCAAAATTGTGATCTTCTCGGTCACCATGAAAATTAGAGTGAATCCCCCCCTGAGGCACACAGACAAAAAATAAAAACCTGACCGATGATCTAACTGTTTTCCCACTCTATACATAACTAATCTAAAAACTGATAAAATAGGATATTTACACTTCATCTACTTTATATGTATGTATATATGTAAAAGGATTACTGTTCCCCTTAAAGGGCCACCACATCATTTAACTAGTGTGGAAGTTTGTAGACAGTCTAGTGTTGCCTTTCCCCAACTTTTGCTCTGTATTGCTGGACTGATTACTGATCTGTATAAAGTTTTTTATTTTTTTTTTGTGTGTGAAGTTTTCTTTGTCATTATTTTACAGAAATTGTTTGGTTTCCTCTTGGATTATATTATTGACTTGGCTGAGCAGGAAACGCCAGATCTGAAAACTGTTGACAAATTAATTCTGTAAGTGATTCATTTCATGGGGGATGTGTAGTAACTTTGTACATATTGGCTTTCTTTATTACAGTCAGGAAAAAAGATATCTGTCAGGTACAGTAAGTCCTCTATATACGAATGAGTTCCATTCCGAGAACCTGTTCATAAATCCAACAAAGTACCCAACAAACCCAATCGGCCCAATAAATGACTGTAATAGTTTTATAACAAATTCACACAAATAATACAACCACTCGAAGAGGATGCTTGCATAAGAATGAATGTTAGAAATACAAACTAACTGATACGATTGGACATACAAACACATTTTGTATCTTTGAAAGTTTGTGTGTAGGGGACAAACTAATTATGAGAAATTGGATATGCAGTATGTTATCCAAACAGCAGGAGGCGCTCTCGCTCTCTTGTGTTTCTCATTACCACGTTTAGTAGAAATCTGCCTCTTGATTTCAGGCAAGAATTATGCAGTTTGAAATTTTAAGCAACCCTTTCATTCATCAAAAGGTGTGTAATTTACCTATCCAATGGCCTGCACTTTAAATCTGTGCAGTATTGATTATCTCTGGCTGCTGCAGGTAGTAGACACTCAGTGTGTGGAATACCTGCAACCTTGCTGTGCGTTATTATTATTATTATTATTATACAGTATTTATAAAGCGCCAATAGTTCACTCAGCGCTGTACATTACAAAGGGGGACAGAACAATACCAATACAATGCAAAACATGAGGGGATCGAGGGCCCTGCTCTTTCGAGCTTACAATCTAGAAGGGATGGGATAGTGGTACAGGAGGAGATAGCTGTGGGGGATGGAGTGGTAGGAAGAGTGGAGGAGGTCAGCAAGTTAGCAGGGGGTGAGGTAGGCTTCCCTGAAGAGATGGGTTTTCAGGGTGCGCCTAAAGGAGAGGAGAGTAGGTGATAATCTGATGGGTTGGGGCAGGGAGTTCCAGAGGATGGGTGACACCCTGGAGAAGTCCTGGAGGCGGGCATGGGAGGAGGAGACCAGGGAGCTAGAGAGAAGGAGGTCTTGTGAGGAGCGGAGTGTGCGTGCTGGGTGGTACTTGGATATTAGGTCAGTGATGTAGTTCGGGGCAGTATGGTGGACAGCTTTGTACGTCAGTGTTAGGATTTTAAATTTGATCCGTTGCGCAATCGGAAGCCAGTGGAGGGATTGGCAGGGGGGGGTGGCGGAAACGGAGCGTTTGGAAAGGTGAATGAGTCTGGCAGCCGTATTCAGGATCGACTGAAGCGGGGATAGCCAGCGGCGAGGCAGGCCAGTGAGGAGGGAGTTGCAGTAGTCGAGTCGTGATATGATGAGGGAGTGGATGAGCTGTTTAGTGGTTTCTGGGGTTAGGAACGTGCGGATTTTGGCGATGTTGCGGAGGTGGAGTCTGCACGAGTTTGTTAAAGATTGGACTTGGGGCTGGAAGGATAGGTTGGAGTCCAGAATGACACCAAATACTCTGGCCTGCAGAGCGGGTTTGATATTGGCGTTGTTGGATGTGATGTAGAAGTCATTGGGGGGTGGGGTTCGGGCTGGGGGGAAGACAAGGAGCTCGGTTTTGGAGAGATTCAGTTTAAGGAAGTGGAGCGACATCCATTCTGATATGTCGCTCAGTAGGTGTGTGATTTGGGCAGAGACCGAGGGGGTGAGGTGGGGGGTTGAGAGATAGATTTGTGTGTCGTCGGCATAGAGGTGGTAGTTGAAGCCGTGAGAGTGTATGAGTTGGCCAAGGGAGGAGGTGTAGATGGAGAAGAGAAGGGGCCCAAGGACAGAGCCTTGAGGGACCCCAACAGAGAGGGGGAGTGAGGGGGAGGTGGTAGCATTATAGGTAACGCTGAAAGAGCGTTGTGACAGGTAGGATGAGAGCCAGGAGAGAGCAGAATCTCTGAGGCCGAGGGAGTGTAGTATATTGAGGAGGAGGGGGTGGTCAACTGTGTCGAAGGCCGCAGAGAGGTCAAGGAGTAGGAGCACTGAATAGTGGCCATTAGCTTTGGCGGTTAGAAGGTCGTTGGAGAGTTTGAGTAAGGCGGTTTCGGTGGAGTGTAGGGGGCGGAAGCCAGACTGTAGGGGATCGAGGAGGTTGTTGTCGTTGAGGTGAGAGCATAGGCGGGTGTAGACGAGGCGCTCGAGGAGTTTAGATGTAAGTGGGAGCAGGGAGATGGGTCTGAGGTTGTTCGGGTCATTGGGGTCCAGGGAGGGCTTTTTAAGTATGGGGGTGATGTGTGCATGCTTCAGTGGGGAGGGGAAAGTGCCGGAGGAGAGGGAGAGATTAAAGATGTGGGTGAGGGAGCGTAGGATGGAGGGGGAGGGAGGTCGTAGGAATTGTGAGGGGATAGGGTCGAGGGGGCAGGTGGTGAGGCGGGCATCAGAGAGGATCTTGGAGACTTCCTCGATGGTAGTAAGGTCAAAGGTGCGGAGTGTTGGGGGAGCTTCAGTATGAGGAATGTAGGGTGGGGTGGGAGAGGAGGTCAGAGCAGTGGTGAGGCCGTGGGAGAGGGGTGAAGAGGGGGTAGCTAAGTGAGGGGGAAGGGGGTTGGAGGGAGTTTGAGCAGCGACGAAGTCCCTGCGGGTAATGTCGAGGGGGAGGGGGGATGATGGGGTAGCTGTGTGAGAGGGGACGGGTTGAGAGGGCGTGTGAGTTGCGGCAATGTCCTTGCGAATTGTGTCAATCTTGTTTTTGAAGTGATTGGCAATCTCAAGGGCGGTGAGTGAGGTGCTGGGTGGAGGTGGGGGTGGAGAGAGTAGAGAGTTGAAGGTGGAGAAGAGTCGGCGAGGATTGGAGGAGAGGGCCTTGATGAGGGTCAGGAAGTAGGCTTGTTTGGCTGCGTGGAGGGAGGAGGTGTAGGTGCGGAAGGCAGATTGCGTTGTGGTTTTTCATTCCAGCTCTGATGTGGGTACAAGACTTGGGGGCTGGTGAGAAGAACCACAACACATGGCAGGGGAGAAGGTATTCGACACATCCAAAAGTGGCGAATAACAGAGGCAGCTGAAGATCTGCAGTGTGGCAGCGTTTTAACACACAGGCCATTAAAAAGGTAACATTCTGTTTTAGGGTGGTTTTACGTTACTATCCTTGCATGCACTGACCACACTCACACCACTTCTTTCTATTACTCATCTGTAATCACACAGCTGAGACTGATGTTTCAATAAAAGCACTTGAGTTTGAATGGGAGTTAGGCTGGCCATACACTATACAATTTTCTTACCGTTTTCTGCCCAATTTCCTTTAGATTTACCTTCAACTATGTAGTACAAGGACCTGAATAATTGGATACAGTTGAAAGTGTTGTTAAGGTTTGACCTCATACTATATGGTTTTTGGTGAATTTAAAGCAAAATTCTCAAGAAAATTGTATAATGTATGATCAGCCTTACTTTTCCTGTGTTGTCTTTTTGGTTTAACCCGTATTGTTTTTGGAATCCTTTATCATGTAATAAATAACTTAATTTTTCTGTTTCAATATTTTTATTAAGAAAGTTTTGTTTTTAAGACTATAACAAGCTCAAAATACACCCTCACAGGGACAGAGCAGAACGATAACATATAAACCGAGACATCCTGCTGACTTGTATTAGTCAAATAACGAAATGTCCAATGACCTCAAGAAGGGATGGCAAAAGCCGAGCCAAATAGCAGCAGTAATCCAACATAATATCAAAAAGGGAATCAGAAAGAAAACATGAAAGAAGGGAAACTAGAGGGATCACGGATCCGGGGCCAGCATAGGCAGCGACTATAGGAGATAACTGTTAATGTTTATAGTGTGTGTGTGGTTTAAAATCTGGGCAAAATACAAAACAATGCGCTTGCCTCTGATAGGAAAACTTGCAGGGATTTATAAGGATAACTATGTTAACTGATCTATGGCATGTTGTAATTAGCAGCTGTAGGCAGAGAACTACAATATGCCATGATGTACTAAAGAATAACATTTAAAGAGATATTAAATGCTGTTTTTATTTATTAAAATAAAAACATGTTTTACTTACCTGCTCTTTGCACAGAACGGTCTCTTACCTCTTCTTCTGCAGTCTCCAGACAGCATTGTCCTCTCCTTCTTCTGAGTGCCCCCTCAGCAAGCTGTATGCTGAGGAGGCACCCATGCAGGTGCTCCGCTGAGCTTGGCTGTGTGCGCCCATAGACACACACAACATGGCTTGATTAATTGCCCATTTATGTCCAGGGAACTGCAAAAAGCATTTTGACTTACGTGATCCTTTGCTCTTGCAGGTTCTTTCAGGCTGTAAAGCTGGCCAAATTTCGATCCATGTATGAGCACTGTGGTTTTAGAGAAGTCAATCTGCCGATTGACTTCTGTACAACCACCCTGTTGGATTTTCCCCACTTTATCAGTGCCGCAGGCTGTAGCTTGCAGCGCTGATCAATGATTTCTGACGGTGGGGATATCTTCCTGTTGTTAGAATACAATAGCACAGAGGGGGGGGATTTCCCCATCCACCTCAAATGTGTGGATAAGAGATTCGGGTCAGTTATTTTTTTTCGCTCAACCCTACAGTTGAACAAAAAAACTGACCAACGTATTGGCTGATTAAGACCGATCCCCTGTGCTACCAACAGTCTAATGTCCTCTGATATCATCAGGTCCACTGCAGTGCCCTGCAATGGACACGAGGACACCGGTGGATAATCCATAGCTGGACGGGAGAGGAAGAGCTGCCTAGTAAGCCTGAGGATTAGGACAGTAAAACTGCTTTTTGTGGACCTCTAGACATAATCAAGCATTTAACCCTTGCAATGTGGCGGAAGCCCCACTGAAAGGAAAGATTTGTTCCTTTTCCTGGATATGCGCTTTAAAAAAAATCTTCAAATATATTTCAAATTTAGAGAGCTAAACATTTCTGCCATTGTAAACTATAAATACCTTTTTGCTTAGAGTTGAGTCCTCTATTAACTGCTCAAGCCCTAAACTTGTAGTTGATACAGTTATATAATAATATTATTAGGCATGAGTTGCCAGCTCTTCAGGTCTGTGAAGCTGGTAGGGATGAGCATTAACCATTTGCCCTCCTGAGAATTTACCCCCTTCCTTACCAGGATATTTTTTGCAATACGGTGCTGCATTACTTTAACTGTCAGTTGCGCGGTCATGCAGTGCTGCACCCAAATTAAATTTACGTCCTTTTTTTTCCCACAAATAGAGCTTTCTTTCAGTGATATTTGATCGCCTCTGTGTTTTTGTTTTTTTTTGCGCTATAAACAAAAAAGACAAACAATTTTTTGTAAAAAGCCCAATATTTTTGACTTTTTGCTATTAAACATTTCCAGTAAAAACATTTTTAAAAAATCAAGTTTTTTCATAAATTTAGACCAAATTGTATTCTGTTACATGTCTTTGCTGAAAAAAAAAAATCCCAATACACGGAAATTAATTGGTTTACGTGAAAGTTATGTCTGCAAATGGCGGTATATATATATACTGGAATTTTTTTTTCTATACTAGTAATGGCGGCGATCGGCGACTTATAGCGGAACTGCAGTGGGCATTCTGATACTAACTGCCACTGAGATCCCCAGTGACACTAACACAGTGATCAGTGCTATTAAAAAGTACTGACACTGTACTAATGGCACTGTGCAGGAAGTGGTTAACATCTGGGGTGATCAAAGGGTTAACTGTGTGCTGTGTGTGTTTTACCTTGTAATAGCAGAGAGATACACAGGAGCATGCTGGAGCTGACGGGAGAGATCTGTATTGTTTACATACAGACCTCTCCCCTGTCAGTGTTCCTAGGCGATCACCAGGTGCCGGCAGAGAATCTCCGGCCGGCACTCGGTGATCGACACCTGTAGCTGCCAATGACGGCGCATGTAGGGTGGCGCATGTGCGCCCCTTACTGGGAAATACTAAATCATTTGCATATATACGTGATTTTGCGCAGCCCTGCCACCCTGTAGCAGTAGTTCTGCTATAGGGCGGACGGGAAGCGGTTAAAGTCAAGGTGAGAAACTGACAAAAGAAATAGACACAAGATGAGAAACATCCTGTTGTTTTCTCTCTGCAGGTTTCTCTTTCCTAAAAATGATAATGTTATCCACTATTTAACCTCTAAGATTGCAGCAGATACGTTTTAGAATAAAAAAGAAAGTGGCTTTGAAAACTTCCAGAAGAATATGATTTTCCAGAGCGTCATTGTTTAGAACATTTCTGTTTTCTTTTTTTATTTCAGGCCCCTGTACAGCTTGTGCCAGATGTTCCCAGAAACAGCAGCGGAGTGTGTGAGAGAGGCCCTACAGGATATCGCTCATACTTTGGATGAAGCAATAGAATCTAAAGGCCGGGCTACATTCCCCGCTTTACACGTAGTATGTAGTATTCATCCCTTGACTAAGTCCCAGTAGTTCTTTCTTTTGATTCATCACTGTAGTGGATGTGATTGTGCCCCATATAAACTGTATAGCCACATGTATCAGTCTGATCTGGAAAAAAGCTGTATTTGCTTTCGGTGGCTTTGGTGTAATTGTACTGCATTTCACTGTGTATAGTATGGAAATAAGCGCAACAAAGAATCTTGGGAGGATAGCACTATGATCAGATTTAAAGATTGATTCCTTGTTTATCTTTGGTAATTTTGATATATTCCCTCTTATTTCCTCTATTTTTTATTTTTAGGATCCCCTCATGTATGAGCCAGAATAAGATGATTAGAAACCAGAAATGTCTGTGTAGCTTCATATGCCCAGTGTGCTTAAACCTTTATTTTTTATACAAGGGTACCTAGGGGAATGGAATGGTTGGGTGTTGGTTTATCTCACTGATTGGCTGCTTTTGTGTTACAGATTGTTAGTGCCACTTTCAGATTACAAACTATGAACAGTTTTAGGCAAAAGTGCAGAGGGGTGAGCTCCAGTGTTTTCCAGCGCTGACAGATCTACTTTGCTGTCACCTCTCTGTTATCATCTTCTGGTTATGGTGTCCTCCCTTTGTGTTTGTTAGGCAGCCACTGATGAGGTAAATTCTCTACAAACATACCTTTTTTATTTACCATTGATACTCCAGCTTATCCCTGCCATAAGATGGAGTGTCCGTAGTGTAATTTAGAGGACAGCTAGGCTGTAGTCAGCCTATGCTCTGATTATTATTGCCTCTGTGTTTGTTAGGGTTCTCCTAAGTTCAGGATTTTCTTGGCTTCTTCCTGTTACCGGAGAATGTTTCCAGAAGATAAGAGTTAGAAGAAACTGTGTTACGAGTTATAAATCTTTGTTTCTCTCTGGCCAATCGCTAGGAGGTTTATTGCCAGTGCTATAGACTGGAGGCAGAAATAAATATTGAGGAAAACCCTTCTAGTAGAGAGTGGATGCCAGAAAAGATGGGTCTTTGCCTCCCAGGCCTTCTGCATGGAGAGGGGATGGCAAAGAGAAGGGCTCCAGTCTGATCCCAAGGAAGCAAAAGTTGGCCTGTGTCTTGGAGCTTAAAGTATTGTTGTTGTTTTACTGGAGGGTACATCCAGAGGTTGCAGAGAAAAAAAAGCTGTATGGAACAACTTAGATGGAGGCTTCTGTGCTGAAGAGTGTTCTGGAGAGCTGGGTATAAGCTGCCTCCAGGGAACATTGCAAAATGTCCTCATTGCTCATCCATGAAAATACCTGTGATTGATCACGTAGAGTCTGAGTTGTGCTTGGTTGTTAATAAAGGGCCAAATACCTGCACTACTAAAAGCGAAGTCTAGAGTAGTGCCTGGTTTTGGGTAGCCAGTGTCCTAATCCTGTCCTGAGTTACTGAACTAAATAAACCTGTAAAACACGAGAACAAGTGACGAGAACAAAGGACGTCTGATCGGCTGCACTCCAAACAGTCCACTTTATTGAACCAAGATAAAACCAATACAGACAGTGGAAATACAGTGGGGTACTAGCAGGTAAACGTGTTTCACGCTAAAGACATCGCTTAGTCATTACCACATGCTAAGGTGACGGTTGCCAAATTTCCCCAAGAACCCCCCCTCCAGAAATGAATTGCTAGCCTGCCTCGCTATTTAGGGGGTCATCCCCACCCACCCCAGATGGGAAGAGTGGTGCTTTGTCTTTATTAACCAAGAAAAATTACTCGTAAAATAGTTTCACATTAGTAAGGGACTGACTTCCCTGAACTGTTATCTGCATTGTGAAGAGCTGCACAGGCTCTGCATCGTGGTCCATGCACCCATTCCTGCGTGAGGAAAGAACAAACAGGGCGCACAGGCCTAGTGCATTACCATAAAATATGTTTAATAAGAAATAAAGTAGGTGTTGTACTCACAAACGACAATAAAGTCAAGCCACTCTGGCTCTGAGGAAAAGGCAAGCCCTCGGAATGCGTCAGCCTACTGGATGTCTACACTCCCTATTGTGGACTGTTACTCAGTGCGGTGTTGACCCAGCTGTTCTTTATGATGTGCCTTGACTATATTGTTGTTTGTGAGTACAACACCTACTTTATTTCTTATTAAACATTTTTTATGGTAATGCACTAGGCCTGTGCACCCTGTCTGTTCTTTCCTCATTCAGTATATTTGGATTCCCCCGGTCTATTGGCAGCAAGGTGTGCATGTCCCAGGACATTCTTAATGTGGTTGTAGCCTGCATCGAGTCCATCCCCAAGCGCAGGAGCATTTGTGTTTGCTGACCCATTCCTGCATAACTGTCAAGCTCTGCTGTGCAGGTGAGTCTGTACAGCCAAATCCATTATATATGGGCTGCCTGCTCGCAGATAAGTTCTAGTACATGAGATAAACCAACAGCTCTTCACATGGCATGGGACTGAACGCCTGTGTGACTGAGCCCTAAAGAATCTGTCATTGGACAAAGGAGCAGCAGTCTGCTGGGCTTATTTAAGTTTGGGAAAGGAAACTAGTTTCAAAGAGGCACAGAGAGATGGTTTTTCTGGTCAACAAAAGAACTAGCAGGCATCTCCTGTTGTCTCTTCTTAGACAGGTCTTTTACTTTTCTAAATATGAGAAAATAGCTGACATGTTCACTAGGGCCCTTTCACACCAATGCCCTTTTGTGCAGCTTAACCTCCTCGGCGGTATGATTCTTTCCGATTTTGTGTGCTGAAAGCGGTACCATTTTTTTGCATGGAAATATGTAGTTTTTTATTGTAGGCTGTAATTTTTAGGAATAACTCACTGAAATCTGTCCGAACAAGAGTCTAGTAAACACCCCGGGTATGATAAAACTTGAAACACGAAATCATAAATTATAATTTAATAAATAATCATAAAAAATAATAATACAATAATAATAAATGTAATTAATATAATCAAACCAAAAACAAATTTGAAATACAGAGGCAAATTCGCACATCGCTGAGCAAAGTCACAAAATCGTTTTCAGTGTCTGATGACTAATTTCCCCACGAATCATTATCACTCAATTCTGCAAGTGGTTCTGATTTACTATCGCTGTTCTAAAACTGCTTTTTGGACGTCATGGACTTTTCTAAGTTTCCAGGCAGAAAGAACAGTCAAAATGTAGGCAGGGCACAGGACAAAGCAGTAGGGACAAAATATATGTGAAATGCATTGAAACAGCAATGACAGCAAAAATGACATTTTTAAAAAATTTCAAATTTCCCGCTGGTTCCGGCGCCCATACGTCCCGACGTCACAGGGACCGGAACACGGAAGCCGGCATCGGCCGGAGGAGATGGCCGGGGATGCTGCAGGAGACACATCGCGGGAGCGAAGGACAAGGTAAGTGCTGCAGGGACCCCCTGAGCAACGCCGCATGGTAAGCCCGAGTGTACCTCTGGGTTACCGCTCTTGGTATTGAAATTTTACCCCGAGCTACACCCGGGAAAACCGCTAAGGAGGTTAAGGGTATTTTCACGCTAATGTGCTTTTGATGTGATTCCATTGACTTCTGAAAAACTGTACCAAAGATGCAGCATGCATGACTTTTCAAAGTGCGGCGCACCTGCAGTGTGAGGAGTTACTTAGCATTTAATGAGGAATAGTTTTCATACGCTTTTGTCGCCCTGAAAAAGTATGGCGAAAGTGCAAGTGTGAAAGGGGCCTAAGAATCGCTGTAGGGTGTTTGTACTTAGATGTACCTGGGAAGATGTAATTGCAGCTATTTTTCTCTTTTCAGCTTTTTTACTTCAAGATCATTGCAATTTTATTTCCTACTTCTGATTTCTGGCACCCTGTCATCACTCCAGCTGTCACTGTGATGAGCCAGCTCTTGACGAAGGTAAGAACGCACTTCCTGTTCTGTATTTCTTGTGAAAATGTCCCAGCTGACATGGCTGCATCATGGCTATCTGGGTGTTGCTTTATGAATATTTAAAGGAAAAAAAAAATATTGATGCCAAGAAGGGCAATATGCTTTCCATAAATACCAGATCTCTAGTAAAAAGTGCAACTTTCCTTTCAGTGCCCCGTGTCTTCACTGGAAGATGTGGCTGCAGGTCTCTTCATCTGTTGTATGTTCCTTGAATACGTGTCCTTGTCACAGAGGTTCGTTCCAGAGGTCATTAACTTCCTTCTGGGGGTCCTACACTTGGCCACAGCACGGAGACCTTCTATTGGTATGTACTCACATTGATCAAAGACAGCATTAGAGCCTGCTGATAACACGCTGGGGCAAGGCAATATACAGAAAATGGAGCAGTTGGTCACAGCAACTTTGTTTAATTTTCCAGTGAATAAAATATTATACCTGGTTGGTCATTATAAACAGGTACTGCAGTTTTTAGGGCTTTGACTTTCTTGAGTATTTAGCTACCCACCCCTTAACGTTAAAGCCAAAGAAAAATTAATGCAGCTCTATAATGATCAATATATGATTGTTGTTTATTTTTGTTTTGTTTTATTTTAACCACTTCAAGTCCGGACACTTTTACCCCCTTCCTGTTCAGGCCAATTTTCAGCTTTCAGCGCTGTCACACGCTGAATGACAATTGCACAGTCATGCAACACTGTACCCATATGAATATTTTAGCATTTTTTGAGACAGATAAACTTTATTTTGGTGCTATTTATTCACCACTGAGATTTTTTTTTTTTTTTTTTTTGCTATATACATGAAAAAGTCCAAAAATTTTGAAAAGTGTTTTTCTTATAAAATTTTGTAAATAAATAATCTTTCTTCATAAATCTTGGCCAAAATTTTATTCAGTTATCTTTTTAGTAAAAATAAATAACCCAAAGTAGTTTATAACCAAAAATTATAATTTTTCAAAAGAAATTTTTTTTACATTTTTATTTTATTTTTTGACATTATTATTTGTTTTTTTTTAACATACTGTCACCCTAGCAGTACAGTGCCACCATAGTGACACTGTACTACTTGTAGGGGGTGATGATTTTTTTTTTTTTACACTGATTGCTTTTACACCCATAACGGCTATAAAAGCAATAATTTCTCCTTCTCTCTGGCTGCATTCTTGCAGCCATTCAGAAATACTGTGTGAGCTGTGATTGGTCACAGCTTGTCATATGGTACAAGGCTGTTGTGAATAGCCTTGTACCATGTGACCTCTGTGATCATTCACAGATTTCACATGTAGTAAGCAATGATGTCACAAGTGACATCTTACTTACACCTATTCATGTGATCACTGATTGACCAACTTGACAGTATTGACACAGAGGTCCCGTTCAGCGATCGGTGTTCCAGATCGTGGTGCTGCGTGCTCCCAGGGAGCACGCACAATCCAAAATGGCGGGCGCCATTTATGAACAGCAACCCGCCCCTTCACTGCCACCATCCGGCCGTTTATATACAGCGGCCGGGCAGGAAATGGTTAAACACAAACAATGTAAGTACCTGAATTTGACTTTGTATCAGCCTCATGCAGTCGCTGAACAGTAGAGCTGGAGTGAAAAAAGAAGCAGTGCAAGGTCCAGTTAGCTCCTGTGCTGACAAGAAGAGTGCTGAGAGGAGAGCGCAGAGTGACACAGGGATAAGCTCATCACCATCAACGCAGTATTATTTCTATTTGAGACTTCCATCATATGAACTATGGCAGTGTCCTGCAATTACAAGCCCTAGTTGAGTGTGCAGTTTTATCTGGCCAGTCAATATCAGTTGAAATCCCCCATAATAATATTATTGCCCTGCTTCTGTGTCATTTCTGTGAAAGGAGATGTATCCCCTCCTCATACTTGAGGTTAGGGGGCCTATAGCATGCCCCCACAATTCATTTGTACTGGCAAGAAGGGGATAACTTTTAGTTCTGTGTACGCTGGCCTGTGCATTATATACCCCTGCCCTCTGCGTTATGACCTCCTGAACACTGTGCTTGTGTGTTGCACACATCTGACCCATGCACTATATACATTTCATTTTCATGTTACATTTCATACTCTTGACCATTGCGCTCACGGTACATCTTATACTCTTGACTCTCGCACTCGTTATGCTGTATAAAATATTACATATTCCTACCAAAGTGCATTGTCCCAGCACTTGCTATGTAGTCCCTGACTATTTTAATGACATTCTTCTTTAACCACTTGCCTTGTGGATGATTTACCCCTCTTCCTGACGCCCTTCCTTCCTTTACCCCCCTTCCTTTTGCGGTACAATAAAAAAAAAAAAGACTTAACAATTTCACAGCAGAAGCGATCCTCTAGCGGTGCATGCGCCCCCATGTGGCAGAAGTGCAAAATCACGTATATAGTCGTGATTTTGCACAGCAATGCCGCCCTGTAGCATTAAAACCGGTACAGGGAAGTTAAGGGTTTTTTTGTGCTAAAAGGTGTATGTAATCAGATTTTTTTTAACTGCTTATGCTGAGGGTTGTATATGTCTTTTTGTTAGACTCACTCTTGTGACACAGTAATTAACCGCTTCCCCACCACTCTATAGCAGAAGTACTCGTACAGGATTGCACATAATCGTGTATATATCTGTGATTTAGCATTTCTGGGTAGTTGGTGTGCGCGTCGCCCTACCCACGCCACCATTGGCGGCTACAGATGTCGATCACCGGGTCCCGGCCGAAGATTCCCCGCTGGCACCCGGCGATCACCAAGGAACACTGACAGGGAAGAGACCTGTATGTAAACAACACAGGTCTCTCTCCTGCCAGCACACACAGCAGCATGTGTATCTAGTAAAACACACACGGCACATACAGTAATACAGCACACAGTTAACCCTTTGATCACTCCAGATGTTAACCCCTTCCTGCTCAGTATCATTAGTACAGTGTCAGTGCTTTTTTATTAGCACTGATCACTGTCTTAGTGTCACTGGGGATGTCGGTGGCAGTTAGTCAGTTTCCCCCAGTGTCAGAATGCCCGCCGCAGTCCCGCAATAAGTCGATGATCACCGCCATTACTAGCATAAAAGAAAAAAAATTCCAGTATATATACACCACCATTTGTAGACTCTATAACTTTCACGTAAACCAATTAATTAACATGTATTGGGTTTTTTTTTTTTTTTAGTAAAGACATGTAACGTAATACATTTTTTTTTTTCTGGATTTCTTCTAAGTGTAGGCAAACAGCTAAATTCACAGTAGACATTCATATGTATAAACTTTCCTGGCTGGCAAAATATTTGTAATTCTATTTACTTTACATCTGATAATTTATTATCTTAATTGTAGGACAATCTAAAATCAGGTATTCAACTTGCCCACAACACTGCTCTGTGGTTCTATATCTGAACAAGCCACACATGTGAGCAGGGTTAGGATACTAAATAAATAGAGGCTGTTCACTCAGCAAATTGAACTTTCACTTCGCTAAAAAAAAAAGTCAATCTGAAGGAATATCTAAACCCGAGATCTTACTAGTCCTTAGATGTGGTGGCTGCAATTATTTTTTTCTTTTCTCAGTCCAGGGACATTTTCTGCACATAAGAAAGATACAGTTGCAAGAAAAAGTATGTGAACCCCTTGGGATTACGTGGAGTTTTGCATGAATTGGGCATAAAATGTGCTCTGAACGTCATCTAAGTAACAACAATAGAAGAACACAGTCTGCTGAACATAATACTACACAAACATTAGATGTTGCCATGGTTTAATTGCACATAACATGTAAACATTCACAGTTCAGGGAGGAAAAAGTATGTGAAACTTTGGACTTAATAACTGGTTGACCCTCCTTTGGCAGCAATAACCTCAACCAAACGTTTCCTGTAGTTGCAGATCAGACCTGCACAACGATCTGCAGGAATTTTGGACCACTCCTCTTCACAAAACTGTTTCAGTGTAGCAATATTCTTGGGATGTCTGGTGTGAATCGCTCTCTTAAGGTCATGCCACAGCATTTCAATCGGATTGAGGTCAGGACTCTGACTGGGCCACTCCCGAAGGCATATTCTGTGCTGTTGCATCCATTGTTTTGTTGAATTACTTGTATGCTTTGGGTCATTGTCCTGTTGCATCACCCATCCTCTGCGGAGCTTCAGTTGGCAGACAGATGGTCGTACGTTTTCCTCCAAAATGTCTTGATAAACTCTGCAATTAATTTTCCCATCAATGACAACAATCCGTCCAAGCCCTGAGGCAGCAAAGCAGCCCCAAACCATGATGCTCCCTCCGCCATGTTTTACAGTGGGGATGAGGTTTTGATGTTGGTGTGCTGTGCCTTTTTTTCTCCACACATAGTGTTGTGTGTTTTTCCCAAACAACTCAATCTTGGTTTCATCTGTCCACAGTATATTTTGCCAGTAGTGCTGTGGAACATCCAGGTGCTCTTTTGCACACTTCAAACGTGCTGCAATCTTCTTTTTGGACAGCAATGGCTTCCTCCGTGGTGTCCTCCCATGTACTCCATTCTTGTTTAATGTTTTCCTTATTGTAGATGTGTCAACAAAAATGTTAGCATGTGCCAGAGATTTCTGTAGGTCTTTAGCTGACACTCTGGGATTCTTCTTTACCTCATGCAGCATTCTGCGCTGTGCTCTTGCAGTCATTTTTACAGGACGACCACGCCTAGGGAGAGTAGCAACAGTGCTAAACTTTCTCCATTTGTAGAGAGTCTGTCTTACCATGGACACATGAACATCAAGGCTTTTGGAGATACTTTTGTAACCCTTTCCAGCTTCATGCAAGTCAACAATTCTTGATCGTAGGTCTTCTGAGAGCTCTTTTCTGCGAGGCATAGTTCACATCAGACAGTGCTTCTTGAAACCAGTAAACCCAAAACAGGTGTGTGTTTTTTAAGGGCAGAACAGCTGTCAGCAACACATCCAATATCATCACACTGATTGGAGTCAAGGTTGGCTCACTCCTGGCTCCAATTAGCTCTGGGAGAAGTCATTAAGCTAGGGCCTCACATACTTTTTCCTCCCTGCACTGTGAATGTTTACATGTTATGTGCAATTAAACCATGGCAATATCTAATGTTTGTGTAGTGTTATGTTCAGCAGACTGTGTTCTTCTATTTTTGTGACTTAGATGACGTTCAGACCACATTTTATGCCCAATTCATGCAAAACTCCACGTAATCCCAAGGGGTTCACATACTTTTTCTTGCAACTGTACCTGTTGACTTTGCCATAAGGGCTGTTTCACATCAGAACGCTGTACGGCAGAGGCATGTTCAGTGAGCGTTTCCTGCACCACGCTGAAAACGCATTGCCTTTGCAATCTGCTGCGGGTGCCAATATAATGTTAACAGCACCCCAAATGCAGACCACAAAGCAGTGTGTTTGCATGGTACTGCAGTACGATTTGTTGTGGCTCGTTTTTAGAAGTAGTGCATGCACTATGTTTTCCACGTTCTGGTGCAATTTCAGCCCATTCACATTAATAGACTGCAAAATTGCACCACATGGGAATGCGCAGGAAAGTGTGACGCGTTCTTTTGCGATCCCGGTGTAAATGCAGCCGGTGTAACTTACAGAGCTATAGTTGTGATGTATCAGGCCTCTGCAGGAAGACCACTGCTTTCATACAGAAAGCAAGGGTCTTATTTTGCAACTGCTAGCTGAGGACATGTTTTTCTGCTCAGGCTGTGACTGCTTTAGAAAGAAAACAAATTGTAAAAAATTGAACACCTTTTTGTTTTGGTGCACCTGGAATTGATTTATTGGATTTAAATCGAGAAGTTTAAAAAGGGAAAAACAACTGGCACACATTATAGGAATGTGAGAGAGAAGAAAAGCAGTCACATGCCAAGGGTGTCCTGGAAAAGATAGACTGAGTGTAACATGCTGGGAGTTAATTCTTTTCTTTTTTTTCCTTTAGGAATTCTGATTTCAATAAATGTTTGTATTACATAGCAGGAGGTAGCAGTTTTTCCTCATACTGATGTCTTGTCTCACACTTGGCTGTATTATGACAGGTTACTCCGTTGTTCCTCCATTTAAACACCACGGAAAGTCATCTGGACTTCTCCTGACAGATAGTGATGATGACATTAATTCTTGGAAGAAGACACACATGCCGCTGACAGCAATCAATGGACTGAACACAGAGGACAAAACTGAGATCAATCATTTTAGGTGAGTATGTCATATATTGACACTCTGGTGTCCAGTACCAGATTGCAGTGTAAGGCTCGCAAAAAAACGCTGGATGAAAAACACTGATAATAGCGTTTTTGTGCTGGCTTGTAGTAGCATTTTATTAGCGTTTTTTAAAGTACATTAATTAAAAAGGAGCTTAACAAAAGATGTTCGGAGCGTTCTGTGTTTTTTGGGGGTTTTTTGCCTGGACAACACTCCCAAAAGCTTTACAAAACCATTTTTTTCCTAAACACGCTTGAACAACGCTCCCAGCATGAAATAGTGTGCATGGACAAATAGGATAACACGGTTCGCTTCTAGGAGCAGAAAATAAAAATGCTCAAAGCTTCTATGAGCTTAAAAAAATGCTAGTGTGCATGGAGGCTAAAGGAAATACCTGGATTAAATATGCCAAGTGAATTTGTTTAGCTTGTTGCCAATAATTGTATCAACATGATTATTTTAAAAATTGTGGGGAGAATTAACAAGTGGTGCAAGCATGGTTTCGTAATACTTCCTCAAATCCATAATAAAAAATGACACGATTTTGCCTCTTTTTTTTAAGAGTAACCTCAGGGGCTGAGATCACATCGAGGCCACAGGGATGTGGATAAGCCTCAGGCAATACCCCTCTAATAAAAAAGGAGAGCCTCATGAATGTTGTTTAGAGGGAGAATGAACCAATGCTGTGTGAGACGATGAACTATCTCCTCTTTTTCCTATGGCAGTGCTTGCGAGCACAGTGCTTACAGTAATAAAAGTATTATAAAATGATGACGTACCAAGTAAAGTGTCATCATTTTATGATAATACTTTTATTACTGTAAGCAATTCAAAGCAATATGATTAAACCCTACAGATACAGCGTGTCACTGATTTAAAAGACATTTCCCATGGTCATCACTAAGATATTTAAGGTCCCACTGCAGTTCTGAAATATTATATCTTTTAAATGTGATAGTTGTGACCTCCAGTATACAAGAATTTTACAGTTTATGCATTGTAGAAACAAAAGTATTTCATATACAGTGTTGTCGCTAATACAGCTATATCACAATCCTACAGGCTGACGTGTGTTGCAGTGAGCTTAGACTTGGTAAAAAGATGTGTGAACATGTATGGATCTTTACCAGCTTTCTGTGAGATTTTCAAACCAATTTTCCTGCTTATCCATGAACACCTTCCACGAAGCACATATCCAAAGGAGATCCAGGTAAGATGTCCAGAAATATATGTCAGGGGCTATGTCAATGGGCAAATGCAGCATGGTTTTAGGTGCAATGAGACCTTGCAGTTGTGATCAGTTAGGCCCCATGTACATGGGGCACTTCTGAACGATGGAAACTGCTGGAAAATGTAGGTTAAAAAACGTCTGTTTAGCCGCGTTTGCGTTTAGAAGCGTTTTTTAAAGATAAGCACAGGAGAACCTCCCAAATGCCCAGAATGCACTGAAAAGTGGTCAATTATTAACTATTTCAGACTGTTACAGAGTAGAAGCAGAGATAGCAGTATGTGTTTAGATAATTAGGTGTGAGTCGCTCATTAACATTTCTTTTGTTTCCAAGGGTGGGAAAGGTGTCTGGTGGAGTGAGTCATTAAGGTCACCTGGCAGGGGGTCTCCATGAGGAATTTGAGGTGTGAATGTGCATTAACATATATTTTGTTTCCAAGGGTGCGAGAGGTCTGAGGTGTGAATTGGTCATTACAATATGTGACAAGCTTGGTAGGAATATCCTGTGTTCAGTGTTTTGTCCATCTGATTACCTTGAAAACGCTTTGCATGCATTTTTCATGATGAAAAAGCTCTGGACACCATCGGGAACTGGAAGAGTTAAAAAATAAATTTGAGACGCAAATGCTTATAAACACGATTTGCCACGTTTAGCCGTGTTTACAAGTGTTTTGCGTTTGAAACGCTGATAAAATCGACTGCTGAACGCATGTTTTCTGCGTTCAAAAAAACAACTGTAAACTCAAATGCCTGTAAACGAAGATGCCTGTAAACGAAGATGTGTACATGGACATATAGGAAAACATTAGGGAGAGTTCAGGGGCTGCTGAAAAAAATGCTGAACAGCTCCTGAATGTGAGTTTATCAGCTGCAGTGTACATGAGCCCTTAGAGGTGCTTTTGAGATCATTTGCCGTTCATTGATGGTGTATTTGACTTGCTTCTGAGTTGCATCATCCTGCTTCAAGCTAATGCGTTCCTGTTGACTCTCCTTGTATATACAGGCAGTTGTCCACACAGGTAGTAGCAAACTATTTCATATAGAGTTTAGTGATCTGCTCACAAATAATCATCGTACACCCCTAATAAAGAGCTTAAGAAAAGCAACCAAAAGGTCAAAGGATTCCCCAGGGGACTTTAGAGGCAGAAGATCTGAAACATGAAATATATTAAAAAACAGTAATCAATCTTTATTATTAATTCCAAAAAAATGGCCAATGGGACAAAGGTAAAATACAATATGATACACCAAATCATTAAGCCAGCATATACCCAAGTATATTTAGAAATACAACAATATAGATACATGTTTTGCTTAGCGATAATAAAATCTTCCCATAATTCCCAACATGTTTCAGAACGGAGTTCCTTCTTCAGGGAAAATTACTGGTATAATGATGAATTGGTAGGTGTATCTGTGTAGATTGATTCGAAAATCGGCATCCTCAAAGCAGAGGCAGTCTAGCCAAAATCAGCGTAAGATCTTTAAATTCACATCTCCAGCTCTGAAGGGGTTAATGCAAGGTTCCCAGTGGGGCACCACCCGAAGGAAAGGCTAATCTGGTCATAGCAGTCACAGCAGAGGTATGCTCAGCAGTTGTGCAAACAAAGATTGATTACTTGTTTTGTAATTTCTTGCTAAGGTGGTTGTAACTTTTATAAAGTGACCTTTTTTTTTGTTCTTTCAGGATATGTGCCAAAAAATTTTAGATGATATTGAAAGACTTGGAAAGAAAACCTACAAACAGCTCATGTTTGAGAAACAGGCACCTGTGGCAATGAAAATGTTCACACCAAAAGTTATGCCTGTGTGAGTATAGAAATGAAGTCACAAATGGGGAGGGGGAGGATAATGAACATTGATCAAAAAGATTGTGCAGAGGGAGAGCAGCAGGTCAAGTCTGCTATTAAAGCGGTATGAAACTCCACTTTTTAAAATAATTGGCTCCGCAGGAGGTACAGTGGATATAAAACGTCTACTACATGTTAAAATGTCAGGTTTCTGTGATGTAAAAAAATGAGACAAAGAAATCATTTCAGTACTTTTTCCACCTTTATTGTAACCTATAAACAGTACAACTAAAACAATATGGTTGCATAAGTGTACACACCCTTAAACTAATATTTTGTTGAAGCACCTTTTGATTTGATTCCAGCACTCAGTCTTTTTGGGTATGAGTCTATCAGCATGGCACATCTTGACTTGGCAATATTTGCCCGCTTTTCCTTGCAAAAACACTCCAAATCTGTCAGATTGTGAGGGCATCTCCTGTGCACAGCCCTCTTCAGATCACCCCACAGATTTTCGATCAGATTCTGGTCTGGGCTCTGGCTGGGCCATTCCAAAACTTGCATCTTCTTCTGGTGAAGCCATTCCTTTGTTGATTTGGATGTATGCTTTGGGTCGTTGTCATGCTGAAAGATGAAGGTCCTCTTCATGTTCAGCTTTCTAGCAGAAGCCAGAAGGTTTTGTGCCAATATTGATTGGTATTTGGAGCTGTTCATAATTCCCTCTACCTTGACTAAGTTGAAGAAACAGCCCCAAAGCATGATGCTGCCACCACCATTCTTCACTGTGGGTATGGTGTTCTTTTGGTGATGTGCAGTGTTGTTTTTGCGCCAAACATATCTTTTGGAATTATGGCCAAAAAGTTCAACCTTGGTTTCATCAGACCATAACACTATAAATACATCAGTGGTTCATATAGTGAACTCGGTGTAGAGTTATTCACCCTGAGGTCATCACAGAGGACAAGGGGGCACTCTTTACGTCTGGAGGAAAGGATATTTAATCTCCAAGGTTTCTTCACAGTGAGAGCTGTGAAAATATTGGATACACAGAATATAACTGGATACTAACATTTATAGGATCCAGGGAATATCCAATTGCCTCTTGGGGGATCAGGAAGGAATTTTTTCCCCTGCAGGAGCAAATTGGATCATGCTTTGCTGGGGTTTTTTTGCCTTCCTCTGGATCAACTGTGGGTGTAGGATTATAATTTTTTTTTTTTAATTGTTGAACTGGATGGAATTTTGTCTTTTTTCAGCCAAACTAACTACCGTATGTAAGTCATATGTGACATATCTAGACAGTCAATCTCTGTGCTGGCATCTTACATGTTTCTCTCTTTGGGTCAGGCTGGAATTTGGCAGAAAGCAGGGCTGTAATAAGGTGGAACGAGAACGAAAGAAACTTATTCACAAACACAAGCGGGAACTTAAAGGAGCTGTGCGAGAAATCCGAAGGGACAATCAGTTTTTGGCAAGAGTAAAGCTTTCAGAGACCATGGAGAGGTGAGTGAACCAAAACTAATGTCTTCTTTATTATCCATTTATATACAGATTATTCAGAAATACACTTATGGCCCAGCTAACCACTGCTGCAGTCTACATGAAGCATTGCTTGTAGGGATGCATGCTATGCAGAGTAACATGAAAAGAAAATAAAGCCTTGTCTAGATCAGGGGTTCTTAAATCTGAAGTTTACTTTTAAAAAGTAGCTTTAGCCACAACACTTTACTGTAATGAAGGATGTCTCATGTTGTGCAGGTAGCTGTACCCTGGAGAGATCTTCACTGCAGGGATGCCTGTCCTCGTCCTCTTTCTGAGCTTCTGGTGCTGCATTGGTCAACAGCTTTCCGGCTTCAGGCAGAACGGTAGTACAGATGGTACGATGGGAACACACCTTTTTCTCCATTATCCTCCATTTAGAAAAGTTCTTTCATTGACTACACTGCTTCTAACACAATCTGGGAATGGGAAAAGAATCCCCTGACTGATCAAACTGCCCCTATTCAATTGTTTTTGTTGCAAGTGCACTAATAGGGCTACAATTACCCCCCATTTACAAATCATGCTACAAGCAGTGTAATCAATGAAATGACTTTTCTCAATGGAGGAGGAATGGGGATGGGGATTTAGAGCCAGGAAGAAGACAGGCATACCTGCAGTGAAGATTTCTCCAGGATTCAGCTCAGCAAACAACTTGAGACATTGTTCAATAAAGGTAAGTGATGTGACTAAAGCTGTAGGGATTTTTTTTTTTTTTTTGTAATTAACGTTCAGCTTTAAAGCTGAAGTTTAGCAATTTTGGGGGGATAAGCACCCTTGTAATGGTGTGTATCCTATGTTCCACAGGTTGCTGCTTCATTTAAAATCCTTCCTTCCTGCTACCAGATACTGACCAGAGTGGTCTTCCTGTGCTGCAGGGGTTAACAGCAGTGGCTGCGAATGTGTGAAACTCGTGCTGCCCACCTTCCCCCTTCTGCTCCCTCCACCAGTAATAACATAACTCCTACTAATATTGTCCCACAATGCAACACATTCTGTGAATAGACGGTGAGAACCTGTCATTTATCTGCTCTTCCTCCATTCAAAAATCACATTGCACTTTGGGACATATTTTGTGCTTAGACACAGTTAAGTGGTGAGCCATCTCAGACAAATCCACAACACTGTTTGGGACCCATAGAAAAAACACTGGTCTAGATGCATTGTCAAAGTCTTTCTTCAACTGGCTGCAAGGAATCATGAGAATATTATATATGATGAAAGAATTACATAAACAGAAGCTACCTTCTGTGCAAATCACATCAAAACAATCAGAAGATCCAAAGATGCCGGCTCTATCTTCCCCCCTCCCACACCGTATTGGTCCTTCAGTAGATGGATATATTGGTCAGGTAAAAGCCTCAGGGGCTATAAGGGGGGGGGGGGGGGGTCCTATGTCTCTGGATCTACTGATTGTTCTGTTGCTTGGTTGTTGCTTATGTTTTGTTTATGACCACCCTGTCACTGCTCTATCACTGCTTGGATAACTGACTGTTTATTGATTTTTAGTTGTTACCATTGCTTAACATCTACATTTCAATTGCCAGGGATGCGGAGAGGAAGAGGAAGGTAAAGGAACTCTTCAACAGTCTGTCAACACAGGAGGGAGAATGGAAAGCCTTGAAAAGAAGAAAGATGAAGGGGAAGTAACATGGACTTACTGTGCCTATAACATGGAGGGATCTGCAGAAAACATTACCTACTACCTGTCCTTTTATGAGGACAGCTTTTATCTTTTTTCCATTTTATGGAAACCGTGTTTGATATGAAATCTATAATGAATATTACATGTGGACACATGAAGCCATGATTGACTTTTGGACTTGGTCAAGCCTTTGTTTACTGGAAAGGAAGTGTAATGTAAATTTCCAATTTATGGAATACATCACAATTACAAATATATATTTCATGTTCTAACATTTGTGTTTCTGTTTTTCACATGTATTTTCCTACAATCAGCATATTATCATGCCAGGTTTTCCTAGGCTGTGCAGATGTATAGCTGCAACTTGGAATAGATGATGGTGTTGCTGGTGAGATATTTGATCCTGAATTCCCTGAACTGCCAGAGAGATAGGAGGAGGGTCAGGTCGGGTCCTGGTCAAATGCATTGCTTTGGCCAATCACCAAGCACTGTCAGAGCACAGTGCATTGTGGGGCTTGGGCAAACAGCCCGCCGAAACACCCTTCCCATTCACGTGTTCACCAAATACACGAATAGCCGTTGTTTGATTCGGACTTACATTTGACTCGAACATCAATCATGAGCTTTCGTTCGGTGGTATTTGATCGCCTGTGCGGCTTTTATTTTTTGCGCTATAAAAAAAAAAGGCTGACAATTTTGAGGAAAAAAACTATATTTTGGACTTTTTGCTATAAAACATGTCCAGTAAAAAAAAATTAAAAATCAAATTTAGTCATAAATTTCTGCCAAAATGCATTCTGCGACGTCTTTGCTATAAAAAAAAACCCAATACGTGTAAATTAATTGGTTTACGTGAAAGTTATAGCGTTTACAAATGGCGGGAAAGATACTGGGATTTTTAGGGTTTTTTTATACTAATAATGGCGGCGATAGGTGACTTATGGCGGGACTGCCGGCGGACATTCTGACATTGGGGGGTACTGACTTGGGGTCACTGACATCCCCAGTGACACCAATACAGTGATCAGTGCAAAAAAAAAACACTGACACTGTACTAATGGCACTGGGGCGGAAGGGGTTAAGTTTATTATTCAGGGAAAGGGTAACTGTGTGAGGGGAGTGTTTTACTAGGGGGCGGGGGTGTGTACTGCAGGGAACACTGCTGATCGGGAGAGAGAAACTCTTCTGTCCCGATCAGCATGTCCTGGAGCTGTCAGGGAACTGACAGAAAGCACAGCTACTGCAGCTGTGCTCTCTGTCAGCGATTGCCGCCGATCGCCGGGACATAGCCGGTAACGACTGGCTGTGACCCGGCAACTGACATCCGCGGCTGTGATCGGCGGGACAGGTAGGGCGGCGGCACGCCTCCTACCTGTTTACAAAACACATGTTTTAAAACGTGCTTTTGCCCAGCCGTGCCGCCCTGCCACCGTATTTATACAGTGGCTGGGCGACATGTGGTTAAAGTGACTCTGTCCTTGGATGTTTGATCAGACTTTTCTTTTCAGAAAATATTCCCTTTCCAGCAAGTACTGGATCAGATCAGTGATCGGTGGGCACCCGAAAGACAGGAGGAGCCAGGTGAGCCTGCAGGGGACCCGAGAAGAGGAGGATCCAGGCTGCTCTGTACAAAATCACTGCCCACAGCCGGTAAGTATAACATTTTTGTTATTTTACAAAATAGAAAAAAAATGAACCTTTAGAATCACTTAAAGCTTAGTTAGGTTTTGACTGAACTCAAACTTCACTTCTCATTATTACATTATTGCACTGGCAGATACATAGAATGGACTGGTAATCTCCCACTGATCACATCTATATTACTGGCATTCTGTACACATAGAAATGGCAGGTGAAGTGCACTGATGTGAATGGAGCTGAAAACAAAGCAGAAGTCTATAATCAGACAGATCATGGGGATGACGTCACTGAGTATACACAATTCTAACGGAGGAATTCAAATGCCGCATGAGGATACAGATGAGGGTTGTGCAATAAGGAAGATAAAGAACGTAAACACACACAGAGACCCAACCAACCAAAACGTGACGGCAGCAGATCAACTCCAGGAGAGACACGGATGGCACAATGTTCCTCGCTGCTGTGCGGGGGAGGGGCTGTTATTTTATGAAATATGACAAACAATGCAACAAACGCTGCGACCACACACAGAGGAGTCCCTAAGGTTGGTGTCACCCGGTATGGTAACATTTGGTGACACCCCCTCTGACGATCCCCGTAGGATGGATCAGAACTGCGGATTGAGCATAATGGATCAGACTCTGATCCATTATGCTCCCCAATCCGCAGATCCGATCCATCCTGCGGGGATCATCGGCTTTCTTTACAACTTACCTTTTCTTCTAGCGGGTCCGCTGTCACCCTGTATAGGTTGTATACCCACACTCCCCACACCTACCTCGGGACACCACTGATCACACATCACACACTCACTGAAGGGATGGATCTTCCAGCGATCAGAGAGAACATTCCCACAATACACTCACAGCTCAGCACTGATAAGCCACAAGGACCTTACAGGAACCAGGGACTGCCCGACACATCCTCTTCCACAATACAACTTGTCCTGGAAAGGGAGAATCAGTCCCCGCAGACACACACGCAGTCCCTGATGTCTTCTGGCCGTCAGTTCCCACAGACACACAGTCCCTGACGTCTTCTGGCCGTCAGTTCCAGCAGACACACATACAGTCCCAGACATCTACTGGCCATCAGTCCCCACAGACAGATAAAGTACCTGATGTCTTCTGGCCATCAGTCCCCCCACACACACACAGTCTTTGGCCTCTTCTGGCTATCAGTCCCTGATTTCTTCTGGCCTTCAGTTCCCTCACACAGAGTTCAGGCTGTATGTGGCCACAGCGCACAGTCCCCAAAGACACACACAATATGTGACCTCTTTGCGTATGAAGTGGTCATTTACATGCACAGTCCCCAATCCTCTTGCAGTCAGTGCCCACAGACACACACAGTCCCAGGTCTCCCCCAGCTAGTCTCCGATCGTTTCTTGCTTTCAGCCCTCACAGGTGCATAAAGTCCCCAAACTTGTTTGGCTGCCAGACTCCAGTTATCTGTCCCCAATGACTGAAAACCCGTCTCCTGTGCCTATTAAAGGATAAGTTCACCTTCAGGAACATGTTACACGCACATTTAGGGTGTGAAATGTAACATATTACTAAAGGAGTGCCCCACCCCACTGATCCAGATTGTGACAGCATGCCTGGGGCATTTTCCCCATTAAAAAAACAAAAACAAACCAAAAACCACATGGGGGAAGGGGGGTCGGGGGCTCTGCCCACTCATCAGCATCATTGATTCACAGAGTTCTATGAATGGGAAAACTACAAAGGCTGCAAAGGCAGATGGCTTGTAGTTCTCCCTCCAGGTAGTCCATTGATTCTATCGTGTAACTGCCGGTCCTTACAAGGTATGAGCAGACAGCTACACAGACTGCAGGAGCCCTGAACTGCGCTCGTGATCTACTGATCGAAGGTGCAATGCTTTACAGGCTCATAGATAGGAAAACATTATAAATTACCATTTTTTTTACCAAAAAAAAGTTTGTGCCTCAAAACCACTTTAAACAGCACGTTGATTTGGTGGGCAGTTCAGTTGCCAACTGTGAATAATGTAATTCAATGGGGCCTCCCTGAACAAACCCCCCCAAATTTCAGTGTACTCTTCAGTGCTGCTCAGCATTGGATGTCAATGTCCAGATAGCACACTGGGGAGAACTGACAGACGCACAATCAAGGTGACCGCTACAATGTAACATCCAGACCGCTGTCACTAGGCCTTCTGCTAAATAGGTTCAAGTGGTTCTAAAGGTTATTTTCTATTATTTAACTGCCTCCCGCCATGTAAGGAAATGACAGCGCAACGCGGTTTTCTCATTCTGGGAGGACGTCATATGACATCCTCCCACTGTAACTGCGCGTGCGCAACCCCGGGGGCATGCAGTGCTGCGATCGGTGGTAAATAAGGAAATGCCGGTTATCGGCATTTCTCTCCTCATGAGCTGTCACGCTGACAGAAGAGAAGAGACCCGGTAATTGCATTACTCAGAGGGGACATGTACACTGATCATCAGGGCACTGATGATAAGCGTGCCCTGATGATCAGTGTAGCCCCAGCCGTGCCACCTGTCAGTGCCCATCAATGTCACCCACCAATGCCCATCAGTGCCACATATCAGTACCTATCAGTGCACATCAATGCAACATATCAGTGCCTATCTGAGCTGCCTTTCAGTGCCACCTACCAGTGCCAGTCAGTGCCACCTATCAATGCCAGTCAGTGCTGCCTATCAGTGCTGCCTGCCAGTGCCCCCTATTAGTGCTGCCTTTCAGTGCCCATCAGTGATGCCTGTCAATGCCCATCAGTGCCACCTACCAATGCCTGCTCAGCAGTGCCACCTATCAGTGCCCATCAGTACAGCCTTATTAGCGCAAATCAGTGAAGGACAAAAATCACTTATTTACAAAATTTTATAACGGAAAATAAGAAAAAAAATTTTTTTTCAAAATTTTCAGTTGTTTTTGGTTTGTTTAGCAAACAATAAACCCAGAGGTGATTAAATACCACCAAAAGAAAGCTCTGTCTCAAAAAAATGCTAACAATTTCATATGGGTACAATGTTGCATGACTGCGCAAATGTCATTCAAAGTGCAACAGCGCTGAAAGCTGACAATTGGCCTGGGCAGGAAGGGGGTAGAAGTGCCCGGTAGGCAAGTGGTTAAAATAAACATGTTATACTTGCCCCTGCTCTGTGTAAGGCTAAGTCCACACCTATACAGTTTGCATTTGATCAGGTTCTGCAGTGCATTTTGCGGTGCATTTTTGCACGTTTTATGCGTTTTGCATTTTTTTTCTTCAACTTGTTGCTGGGCAGATTAAAACACAAAACGCATCAAAAAAGGACTACATGCTTTTCTGCGGCATCTCCATTGAAGTCTATAGAATCAAAAAGGCACCAGGTGAAAATGCAGAATTGTGAACCTGTCATATAGGAAATCAAGTTAAAATGGACTGCTGTGCGTTTTACGGAACAACGGAAAACGTGTAGGTTTGGACCTAGACTAATGCTTTTGCACAGAGCAGCCCCGATCCTCCTCTTCTCAGGCCCTCCCCCTTGTCGAGTGCCCCAAGCGCAGGTTGCTTGCACTGGGGGCACTCATGCATGCTTGCTCCCGAGCCAGCTTTGGGTGTCTATGGAACACACAGAACGTGGCTCAATCCCGTCCCGGCCTCACTGTGATTGACAGCTAATGGCTCCCACTGCTGTGTTTAAGTCAATGAGGAGAGAGAGGCTCAGGAGAGCCGAGGCTCCCATGCATGATGAAGATTGGGCTCAGGTAAGTATTGGGTTGGCTGTGAGGGAGCTGCACACTGAAGGTTTTTTACCGTACTGGATAGGATACATAAAGGTAAAAAACCTCCACCCTTTACAACCACTTTAACCACCTGCCCGCCGCCCTATAGTAGAAATACTGCTACAGGCCAGCAGGGCTGCACAAAATCACGTATATACTCACGTGCTTTTGTATTTCTGGGTAGGAGGTGCGCATGCTCTACCCGCACCACCATTGGCAGCTTCAGCTGACGATCACTGGGTCCTGGCCAGTGATCAACGAGGAACACTGACAGGGGGAGGTCTGTATGTAAACAATACAGATCTCTCCCTGGTCAGCTCCAGCACACTGTAAAACACACTCACACACAGCAGAGTTAACCCTTTGATCGCTTTAGATGTTAACCCCTTCCAGCCCAGTGTCATTAGTACAGTGTCAGTGCTTTTTATTAGCACTGACCACTGTATCAGTGTCACTGGGGATGTCAGAGATATCCTCTGGATATCATAGGAACTCCACGAGGAAGCCTGGCGGACATCTTTTAAAGTGTCAGTGTTGCATTCATTTTTATGTGCAGTTTTATTGTGCTCCACTCTGCATAATACCCTTAATTTTATCACACTTCATAAATCTTTTTTGTTGAGAAAATACTACACTATTGGCACTTGTTTTTTGGCTCCTATGTGGAGCTATTAAACCCAGAGAGTTCCTATGATATCCAGCATCCAGAGGAGGGAGCCCTGTATCCAGGCTGAGCGCCTGTCTATCCTTAAGGGGACCTCTGGACCCAGCAGATTCTCATATTAACCCAAGCTTGATGACCAGTACCTAGAAGGAAGCCCACCATTCTGTCCATCACAGATCATTACCTAGTGGTTTTATACTTATATGCGCATTTTCCACACGCTTCCGGTGAGTGCGCATTTTTTCCATTTGATTCCAGTCACAAGTTCATTGAGATATCTGCCTCCTAGGAAACCATCACATGTGCCATTTGTTGAACTTTACTCATTGTTTGCATGAACTCACATCCAGCTACTTATTTATTGAGCGCTGCACTTTATTATGTTTACTGCTATTTTAAAGGTTACTGTGGTTACCTTGAGTGCTTCAGCTGCTATCCATAGCAAAAACTATATAGCAGAAATAGCAAAACTCCCAATGTCTCCCTGTGCTGAGCGCATGCGCGCTGTTGGGGAAGAAGCCACGCCCACCGACGCTGCCATGGTAACCAGGCATCTGGAAGCAGCAGTCAGTCGGGGTCTAGTCCCGCTGGAAGGAGGATGCGAAGTGGCTGCGCTCCCCGTATCCTACTCCAACCAGCAGACTGACACAGCCCTGTCTCCTCTCTCAGCCTGTCACCCCTCCTCCTCTTCCCCCCCGAGACTCGCTCTCACTTCTTCCGGAACTTCCTCTCATTCCCCGGCGGTATATTCTCACACTTCTCACCGGCCACAAAGGCACTGGAAGGAGGATGCACAGTGGCTGCGCTCCCCACATCCGGCTTCAGCTAGCATACTAACATCGGCCCTGTGTCCTCTCTCAGTACGATAGTTCCTCCTCCCACCTGAGGCTCTCTCTCATGCGTCACTCACACGCTCCTCCTCGGCCGCGGTTCTGTTCTTCACGGTGTAGATGTGAAACAAGGGAATCCCCCACAGCGACGAGAACCGGCTTGACGTCATCACATCGTACCTCCCTATCCGCCCAACCAGCGAACAGGAAAAAGCCCCACCCAGAATCATTGCTGAAGAAAGGCGGAGTCCTCGGAGAAGCACGCCTCCTCGCTCTTGGCCATGCGCAGATGCAGCTTGCGGCGCGAGATTTGACCGTTACCTCAGAGACGCATCGGAGGGTTCTTTGTCGGCGGAGTTGAGAGGAATCAGCTGGAGTCAGGAGCCCGGCCCGCGCCATCACGGTGTCATGGCTGATTCCTGTCCTTCGTGTCACATGACATGTACAATACACCAATAGTGCGCTGGCTTGCTTCCGACTAGCGCCTGGATTCCACTAATAGATTACACACAGCTCCGCTCGGGGCATCTTCTCTCAGCATAGTGAGTACATGAGGGGAGGAGATCCGGATCCATCCGTGGGAGGGAGGGGAGGGAAGGGACAGGTCATCCCATCAGGGGAAAGCACACGAGTCACCCTGCTCTGAAAGGGGAAGGCGCGCTGTGTGCCCTGTACTACGTCTCATCTACAAGGGGAGCGCATGGCATCTCCACACCACTGCAAGCCTCATCACCCCAATACAACACCAGGCCCCATGGGGGACACCGATACACAACAGGGGCCAATACACACACTTCCTCTTCCCTTCTACCTTCCTACACCCATTTGGCCTGCACTTCGGGGGACATTCGGAAGGTGGCGCTACACTGCTTTCCTCTACAAGGAGGTCTAGTGGACGGCAAGTCATTGGCTTTCCATCTCTTCTATCTAGACGGGACAAGTACATCTACATCACCAGACGAAACCCACACACAGCGATCCTCCGTACAAACATTCCGTACAATGGCTGTGGCCCCACAATAACCAATCACAGTGCGCCTGTCATACTGACACGTGGGAACAATCAAGTGTCCATCCATCCTATTCAATCACATCCAATAATAATCCTGGGCTGGGATACAAATCATCATCCACTATTAATATCTGATCATTAAATCCGGGTTCACACATATGCGTTGCGGCGGTATATCGCAGGTCATTGGAACAGCAACCGCACCACATTCCTGTGCAAATCACATGCCAATTGTGTGCGGTGCGGTTGGAGACGGTACATTTTGGATGGGTCCAATCGCACCACATCCGCACCAGAAAGGTGCAGGACCCTTTTTTTGGTCCCCACGAGAATCGGATCGCATGGGTATTCACACCTTTGTGATCTGATTCTGCACATCGCATTGCGTTTTGCGAACTGATTTTGGGGTGTTGTTAACATACACACCCGCAGCGATTCGCATGACCTGGGTGCGATTGTGATGCGGTGTGGAATTCACACAGAAAACGCTGCGAATTCTGCACCGCATCAGTGTGAACCCGGGCTCAAGTGGACTTCCAGTCAAAGTGTAAAAAAAAATAAAACCTGTTGCTGCCGACTTCTAGAAAACAGCCACTCGCCTGTCCCTGGACCACGTGGTGTTCCCCCCACAGCAAGTTTTATCGGCCGTCTTGTGTTCCCAGCACAGGCATCTTCAGTGTGGGCACCTGGACATCACAGCTTGCGGCTTCACAGCCGGGTGCCCTCTGCACATGTGCGAGTAGCACTGTGCTTTCTGAATAGCCCCGTAGTCTCCCCCCCCCCCGCTCCCAAAAGGTGCCAATCCTCAACAGGGAATGGGGGATCAGTCCTTAAAGCGGAACTTCCCCTTTTGGGTCGAGTTCCACTTTGACAATTCTTAATATTTATTATTTGTAGATCATATTGATTATAATAGATAACAAAAATAATAATCAATAATATTACCCACTTGCCCTCCTGAGGATTTCCCCCCCTTCCTGACCAGGACAGTTTTTGCATTACAGCGCTGCGTTACTTTGACAATTGCGTGGTCATGTAACACTGCACCCAAATAGAATTTACGGCCTTCTTTTCACTGACACTGTCCTCCCCCCCATGTCACAAACACCACTGTCCTCTCCCTTGTCACCGACACTGTCCTGCCCCCATGTCACTGACACTGCCCTCGCCCCCCCACGTCACAGATACTGTCCTCCCCCTTGTCACTGACACTGTCATACTGACACGTGGGAACAATCAAGTGTCCATCCATCCTATGCCACTGCCCCTCCTTCCCAAGTAACTAATACTGCCCCCCCACATGTCAATGACACTGCTCCCCCATGTCACTTCCATTGCCCTCCACCATGTCACTTCCATTGCCCTCCCCCATGTCACTGACACTGCTTCCACAGCGATGAGCAGAACCGGCTTGACGTCATCACCGACGCTGCCATGGTAACCAGGCGTCTGGAAGCAGCGGAGCGCAGCAGTCAGTCGGGGTCTAGTCTCGCTGGAAGGAGGATGCGAAGTGGCTGCGCTCCCCACATCCTACTCCAACCAGCAGACTGACACAGCCCTGTCTCCTCTCTCAGCCTGTCACCCCTCCTCCTCCCCCCCGAGACTCGCTCTCACTTCTTCCGGAACTTCCTCCCATTCCCCGGCGGTATATTCTCACACTTTTCACCGGCCACAAAGGCACTGGAAGGAGGATGCACAGTGGCTGCGCTCTCCACATCCGGCTTCAGCTAGCATACTAACATCGGCCCTGTGTCCTCTCTCAGTACGATAGCTCCTCCTCCCACCTGAGGCTCTCTCTCATGCGTCACTCACACGCTCCTCCTCGGCCGCGGTTCTGTTCTTCACGGTGTAGATGTGAAACAAGAAAGGAAAGCTTCCACAGCGACGAGAACCGGCTTGACGTCATCACATCGTACCTCCCTATCCGCCCAACCAGCGAACAGGAAAAAGCCCCACCCAGAATCATTGCTGAAGAAAGGCGGAGTCCTCAGAGAGGCACGCCTCCTCGCTCTTGGCCATGCGCAGATGCAGCTTGCGGCGCGAGATTTGACCGTTACCTCAGAGACGCATCGGAGGGTATAAATAGGAGCGCGCACACTAGGAGTGAGCGGTGCCCAAGAGAGGGGTGTGGTGGGTGTGAAACAGTGAGACATGTGTTTTGGGAATGCAGCTTTGTAATAGAGGTGTGGAGGTTGTTGAATAATTTTGTGCTAAAGGTGGTGGGGGTGCGGAGAGTTAATTTTGAGGCTGGAGTGTTGGGGTTGGTGGGTGGTGATCGGGAAGTGAAGAGGAAAATGTATGTGGTTTCTGCTGTGGTGAAGGAAGTGGTATGGGATGCACGGTGTGTATGGTATAGAAAGAAGGTGTTAACCGAGGAGGATTGTGTGAGGTGGTGTATGGCAAAGCTCACGTATGTATTAGCGCTTGATAGACGGAGGTTGGGGGAGGAGGTGGCTGATGGGATTTGGAATGTGGGGGTTGGATAGTAGTGTATATATGTAATGTTTTTAATGTGTGTGTTTTGATACTACGCTTTGCCAGTATGATGCAAGGAACGTGAAATAGTGGTTGGGTGTGTACAGCCCGGGTTTATGATTCAGTCTGACAGCAAAAAAAAAAAAAAAAAAAAGGAGCGCGCACACAGTCAGTTCTCTGCCGGTGGAGCTGAGGAGAGGAATCAGCCGGAGTCAGGAGCCCGGCCCGCGCCATCACGGTGTCATGGCTGATTCCTGTCCCTCGTGTCACATGACATGTACAATACACCAATAGTGCGCTGGCTTGCTTCTGACTAGCGCCTGGATTCCACTAATAGACTACACACAGCTCCGCTCGGGACATCTTCTCTCAGCATAGTGAGTACATGAGGGGAGGAGATCCGGATCCATCCGTGGGAGGGAGGGAAGGGACAGGTCATCCCATCAGGGGAAAGCACACGAGTCACCCCGCTCTGAAAGGAAAAGGCGCGCTGTGTGCCCTGTACTACGTCTCATCTACAAGGGGAGCGCATGGCATCTCCACACCACTGCAAGCCTCATCACCCCAATACAACACCAGGCCCCATGGGGGACACCGATACACAACAGGGGCCAATACACACACTTCCTCCTCACCTCTACCTTCCTACACCCATTTGGCCTGCACTTCGGGGGACATTCGGAAGGTGGCGCTACACTGCTTTCCTCTACAAGGAGGTCTAGTGGACGGCAAGTCATTGGCTTTCCATCTCTTCTATCTAGACGGGACAAGTACATCTACATCACCAGACGAAACCCACACACAGCGATCCTCCGTACAAACATTCCGTACAATGGCTGTGGCCCCACAATAACCAATCACAGTGCGCCTGTCATACTGACACGTGGGAACAATCAAGTGTCCATCCATCCTATTCAATCACATCCAATAATAATCCTGGGCTGGGATACAAATCATCATCCACTATTAATATCTGATCATTAAATCCGGGTTCACACATATGCGTTGCGGCGGTATATCGCAGGTCATTGGAACAGCAACCGCACCACATTCCTTGTCACTGACACTGTCCTTGACCCATGTAACTAACACTCCCCCCTCCCTATGTCTCACTGACACTGTCCTCCCCCACATCTCACTGACACTGTCCTCCTCCCATGCCAGTGACACTGCCCCTCTTTCCCAAGTAACTAATGCTGCCCCCCCACATGTCAATGACACTGCCCCCCTGATTGTCACTGTTCTCTCCCATGTCACTAACACGGCCCCCCAGATTGTCACTTCCATTGCCCTCCCCCATGTCACTGACATTGCCTCCCCTTATGTCACTGACACTGCCCTCCCCCTTATATTATTTTTACTGCCCCCCCCCCCTCCCAAGTCCCTGACTCTGTCCTCCTCCCTTCTCCATGTCACAGACTTTGTCCTCCCCCCATGTCACTGACACTGTCCTCCCCCCATGTCACTGACCCTGCCCCCACTATGTCATTGACACTGCCCTTTCCCCCTTATGTCACTGACACTGCCCCCCTTCCCCTATGTCACTGACACTGTCCTCCCCCTTATGTTATTTTTACTGCCCCCCGTCTCAAGTCACTGACTCTGTCCTCCTCCCTTCTCCATGTCACTGACACTGTCCTCTCCCCATGTCACTGACATTGTCCTCTCCCCATGTCACTGACATTGTCCTCTCCCCATGTCACTGACACTGTCCTCCCCCATGTCACTGACACTACCTCCCCCCCATGTCACCTCCTCCCTCGGATCCCACAGCACAGAAGAGGCGGGCAGAACCAACTAGATGTCATGTCATACGTCCCTATCCACACAACCTGTGAACGGGATGTCAGAAGAGGGGTGGGGTCCTCAGTGAGGCACACCCCCTAGCTTGTGGCCATGCGCTGATGCAGATTGTGGTGCGAGATTTGACCGTTATCTCTTGAGGCTCAGCGGAGGCTATAAATAAGAGCGCACACACAGGGTGTCCAGTCAGTTCTCTGTCAGCGGAGCTGAGGAGGGGAAGCCGCACAAACATCTGCCACCGGAGTCAGGAGCCGGGTGTATTACATAGAGACGCTCATTCCAATTGTCCTTTACACCTCCCCGCCTAACCCACCTTTACCTTGAGGTCATCACAGAGGACAAGGGGGCACTCTTTATGTCTGGAGGAAAATGAAATTCAATCTCCAAATACGGAAAGGTTTCTTCACAGTAAAAGCTGTGGAAATGTGGATTAGACTCCCTCAAGAGTTGGTTTTGGCCAGCTCAGTGGATTGCTTTAAAAAAGTCCTGGATTCTCTCTTGGATACACAGGATATAACTGGATACTAACATTTATAGGCAAAGTTGATTCAGGGAATATCCGATTGTCTCTCGGGGGATCACGAAGAACTTTTTTTTACCTGCAGCAGTAAATTAGATTATGCATTGCTAGGTTTTTGCCTTCTTCTGGATCAACTGTGGGTATAGGATTATGACTTTTTTTTTGTTTTAACTGGATGGATTTTGTGTATGTAGTGATATGATAATGGTATGCTATGACATGATGGTGTGATATGGTACAATACGAAATGATAGTCTGATATGAAATGATATTATGGTATGGTATGATATGATGTTATGTGATGATCCCTGGACATGGTACATAAGCTTGTCGAGCTTCTGGGGCTTGCATGTATCTATGAAGCCTAAATCTATACCATCGGTAGTTTTCCTTCCAGCAGGGTTACCCAAGGTGGACAGGTTCCGGTGGAGATATTAGACTAATGATGTACCACCCGTCTGGGCAGCAGCGGACGGGCAGTGTTGAAGACGGAAGATCACATATGGTGTGACAACGGCGACTGCATCAAACTTACACTGCGCAGAAGAAAGGCCTGGCAACCTACTTTTGTATTATGCTGAGAAATATTATGTTATGTTTTATTATATGTTATTTTATCTATGATGTTATGTTACCTATTAAATTATTTTATATGCTATGTCATATGTTCTCTTTGAAAAGTTTTGCTGTGTTATATGCTATGGTATATATTATGTTATGTGTTCTAATATATATTATGTTACATGCTATGTTATGTGATATGTTATGTTTTATGGTATATGTTTTGTTATATGTTAGGTTAAAAGTTATGTGTTATAGTTATAATTATGTCCATAGACACAGACAGTGAATCTCGGCCCTGCCCCCTCATCATAGGATTTGATTAACAGCAGCAGGAGCCATGGAGAAAGAGAAGAGAAGGATACAATAGTTTTTTTCTACCTTCATGCAAATAATGCTTGAAGTAAAAAAAAACCTAAAAACCTTAGTCTTTAGAGCCACTTTAATACAGAACTAAAGGCAGCTATACTCACCTTCCCTGCAATGGTCTCCGTCCCTCACCAGAATCTTCTTCCTCTGTGTTGGTTTTCAGCCATCTTCATTGGTTGGAGCAGGATGACGTCACTCTTGTGCACGAGCTAGTCATCCTATCACACAAGGATTGGGCCGGCCACTGTAAGATGAGCTGTGCAGCCCAGTTTACATGGCAGGGAACGCTGACAGTAGGCAGGTAGGTGCACCATTTAGGAGATATTTACTGGTAACACAGCACCGGTGCATGCGCTCTGAAGGAACAGCATGCCTGTCACGGGAGTGACGTCAACACGGCTCGGCCATTCAAGCCGCCGGAGCCTGCGAACCTGGAAGACGGACTGGATGAAGATGGAAGCCCTGTCATCGATGACAGCGTACCGCTGGAGGGCTTCATTTTAAGGTAAGTTTCACATAATGTGCTAGAATGCCATCCATACTACACATTATGCCACGGTCTTGTAGGGTTTGCCTTCTTTGTAAAGGAGTCTTAAAACAAACAACAAAAACAGTCCTGCTGGCTTAGAAAAGCAGTTGTGATCATACAGAGTACAGGGATCACGGTCATACGTAACATACAGACACATATATCATGGAACTATTATATGATTCAACTCTAGCATACAGCTAAGATAATCGATCAGTTTTGGGTAGATTTAACTTTTTAAATACTTTGACAAAAAAGGGGGGTTATTAACTAAAGCTGGAGACTGCAAAATGTGCTGCAACTCTACATGCTTCAGTTTTAGTAACTCCCCCCCCCCCCCCCCCCCCATAGGCTTTAAGGCCCCTTTCACACAGACGTTCCGATCGGGTCTGTCTGCACGTTTTTCAGGCGGACCTGATCGGAACCTCTATTCTCGGATATGTCAGTTTACACCCTCCAACATCTGATCCAATCTGCCAAAAAGATGGATGGGAATCCATTCTCCTTCCGTCCATTGGATTGGGTGGGATGGCAGTTGGATGGAAAAGGGCAGGCGGTCCATTTCCATCCAACTGCCCATAGAGGACAGTGGGCTGTGTCTGTGTCTGCTGTGCAGCAGCAGAGTGGCGGGGACCTGTCATCCACTTGCTCAGCGGGGATTAGCAAAGAGATTCCCATTATCTGCACAGAGCCAAGGAAATAGCAAAACTCCCAATTTCTCCCTGTGCTGAGCTTATGCGCGCTGTTGGTGAAGAAGCCACGCCCACCGACGCGGTCCATCGCTGCCATGGTAACCACGCATCTATAAAAGAGAGGAAGCAGCGGAGTGCAGCAGTCAGTCGGGGTCTAGTCCCGCTGGAAGGAGGATGCACAGTGGCTGCGCTCTCCAAATCCCCCTATGTCACTTCCATTGCCTTCCCCCATGTCACTGACACTGTTTCCCCCCTTATGTCACTGACACTGCCCCCCTTCCCCTATGTCACTGACACTGTCCTCCCCCTTGTGTTATTTTTACTGCCCCCCGTCCCAAGTCACTGACACTGTGTGTCCCCCTCCCCATGTCACTGACTCTGTCCTCCTCCCTTCTCCATGTCACTGACTCTGCCCCCCCCCCATGTCGCTGACACTGTCCTCCCCCATGTTACTGGCTGAACCGACTAGATGTCATGTCATACGTCCCTATCCACACAACCTGTGAACGGGATGTCAGAAGAGGGGTGGAGTCCTCAGTGAGGCACACCCCCTAGCTTGTGGCCATGCGCTGATGCAGATTGTGGTGCGAGATTTGACCGTTATCTCTTGAGGCTCAGCGGAGGCTATAAATAAGAGCGCACACACAGGGTGTCCAGTCAGTTCTCTGTCAACAGAGCTGAGGAGGGGAAGCCGCACAAACATCTGCCACCGGAGTCAGGAGCCAGGCGTGTTACATAGAAACGTTCATTCCAATTGTCCTTTACACCTCCCCGCCTAACCCACCTTTACCTTGAGGTCATCACAGAGGACAAGGGGGCACTCTTTATGTCTGGAGGAAAATGAAATTCAATCTCCAAATACGGAAAGGTTTCTTCACAGTAAAAGCTGTGCAAATGTGGATTAGACTCCCTCAAGAGTTGTTTCTGGCCAGCTCAGTGGATTGCTTTAAAAAAGTCCTGGATTCTCTCTTGGATACACAGGATATAACTGGATACTAACATTTATAGGCAAAGTTTATACAGGAAATATCTGATTGCCTCTCGGGGGATCACGAAGAACTTTTTTTCCCCTGCAGCAGTAAATTAGATTATGCTTTGCTAGGTTTTTTGCCTTCCTCTGGATCAGCTGTGGGTATAGGATTATGACTTTTTTTTTGTTTTAACTGGATGGACTTTTGTCTTTTTTCAGCCATACTAACTATGTAACTACGTAACTATGTTGTGATATGATAATGGTATGCTATGACATAATGGTGTGATATGGTACAATACGAAATGATAGTAATGATAGGAAAATGAAATTCAATCTCTAAACACGGAAAGGTTTCTTCACAGTAAAAGCTATGGAAATGTGGATAACACTCCCTCAAGAGTTTGTTCTGGCCAGCTCAATGGATTGCTTTAAAAAAAAGGCCTGGATTCTTTCTTGGATACACAGATGTAAAATACCGTATTATCTCGATATTTTGTTAACTTGCATTTGGTGAAAAAAGTTCAAAATAGAAAGTCCTTCCAATTCTTGCATAAACTCAAAAATTGATTTAATAATAATGTTGCATAAAATTAGAAATAAAATATTGGAATACAGAATGTTTAGATAATGTCCAAAAAATATAGTTAAGTTCTTGAGATATTGTATGTAATTTTGTATGTTTGTGGTGTGAATAAGTAGGCTCCCTTAGCCTTGCTTCCAAAAGAAAGTGTGCATCTCTGTGTCCAAAATCTTTATTCTGCTCTTTTAGGAGCATTCAGCCCCCACCATCAACTAAAAGTGGGCTGGTATTCTCTTGTAGTCCCACAATCTTTTGTTTCAAATTCTCGGGCTCATTAACCACTCCCTATGTCACCTCCCAGTGTAGCAAGCTAGTAACGTGTTTCATTTTTGTCTCAGCTAGGTTAATTAATATGACTGACAAGGACACTACAGGGATTAACTGAGATCTTGTTACATATACAATTTAAACTCTCAGACTCATTATATAAAATCATCCTTTGTGTAAGCGTGAGAGAAGTGTGTGTTACAAATATACACTAGATTTAAACACATATATATATATATATATATATATATATATATATATATATAATCTTCCAAAAGTAATCTAGATATAAAGTTAAATCATATATAAATATCGTAATCAAGAAATATTACAGTATAAATCTTGTAAACCTAACATGTATGAAATAGATTCGTACAATTCTTTTGTTAGTGAAACTTTATCTCTTACTTACAGAGATGGGAGAAGATAGGGAGGAATAGCTAGCCTAATTACTACCACATGGTGCTTGAATATATATATATATATTCACATAGACTATAAAAAGTCTATTTATCTTACTTTTCCCAATCTAGAACAAATGGAAATATAACAACTCAATTATTCTATTAACCTCCCTGGCGGTATTCCCGAGTGTAGCTCGGGGTAAAGTTTCAGTACCACAAGCGGTAACCCCGAGCTACACTTGGGATACCATGCGGCGCTGCTCCGGGATCCCTCGATCACTTACCTTGTCCTGCGCTCCTGCGATGTCCCTCCTGCAGGGTCCCCGGCAATGTAACCCTGTATATGCCAGCATCTGTCATCTGGGTTCCGTCCCCTGCGGACGTACGGGGGACGGAATGGCGGGAAATTTGAATATGACAAAAAGTGACATTCACTAAAATCACATAGTAAAACATTACTGTATCAAACCATTTCACATACATTTTGTGCCTAGTGCTTTGTCCTGTGCCCTGCCTGCGTTTTTACTGTTCTTTCTGCCTGGAAACTGAGAAATGTCCATGGCGTCCAAAAAGCGTCCCTTTAGGTCAAAAGCGGTTTTAGACCAGCTAGAGAACAGCGATAGTAAATCAGAAACGTGTTCAAACCAAGTAAACTATCAGTCTGCCACCCAGTGGCTAAAACTGGTGACAAGTGTACACACTATGTGTATAGAAAGTGACATGTGCTATATAAACTATATAAATAAATATACATACCATAAATAAATCAATATACGTGAATTCATACACAGTGAACAATCACTGAACAAAGTGACAAGTGTTAGGGTAAACAATCAATTTATCAGTCCAAAATAATGTGCAAAAATTTGTTCTAACAAACTCTTTAAAAGTAAAGTGCTTTATCTTCCTCCTCTTTCAAAATGTGCTAAAAAAAGTGGTCACTCTAGTGCTTGTATCCTCCAGTGGCTAGAGTGCCTCCTCACCTCATTCACTCGACCCCTAAGGGCCACAAATCATATATTGATATGATGTTCCACACCGATTATATTCTTTACCATCCAGTAATACTGGTCCCAATGGCTCCACACCACCTCCTCTATCACACCGATATCCACTCAATATTAATTAGGCATGGACAGGCTCAGCAATATATATCAGGGCCATGGAAGGATAAGCAGAGAAAAACTTCCATAGTGTAATATGTCAGTTTATTAAAATAAAAAACCAAATAAGCAACTCACATGATCCAAGTACAAAACCCACAGTCCACTTTATTTTGGACTGATAAATTGATTGTTTACCCTAACACTTGTGACTTTGTTCAGTGATTGTTCACTGTGTATGAATTCACGTATATTGATTTATTTATGGTATGTATATTTATTGATATAGTTTATATAGCATGTGTCACTTTCTATACCCATAGTGTGTACACTTGTCACCAGTTTTAGCCACTGGGTGGCAGACTGATAGTTTGCTTGGTTTGAACACGATTTTATATATTTGAGCACTAGTCACTTTTATAAAAAGTTATATATTTTGTAATTATATTTATTAAGTATTAACATGTTTAGTACCCTCATTGCTGAGCGCTTCATCCATTTTTAGATATTATTTTGTCCCGTTGTATAGTGTTTAGATGATAGCAGCTGGCTTTGTGTAGTTACTCTGTGGAGCGCAGGAGGACATTCTTTTTACATTTTTCAGTAAAACAGAAACACTTGCAGAATTGAGTGATAATGATTTGTGGGGAAATTCGTCATCAGACACTGAAAATGATTTTGCGACTTTACTCAGTGATGTGCGAACTTGGCGCTATATTTCAAATTTCAGTGTTTTTGGTTTGATTATATTATTGAATTAAATTTATTAGTATTATATTATTATTTTTTATGATTATTTATTAAATTATAATTTTTGATTTCGTGTTTCAAGTTTTATCCTACCCGGGATGTTTACTAGACTCTTGTTCGGACAGATTTCAGTGAGTTATTCCTAAAAATTACAGGCCTACAATAAAAAAATACATATTTCCATGCAAAAAAATGTACCGCTTTGAGCACAGAAATATGGACATAATCAGACCGCTAGGGAGGTTAAGATCCAACTCATTCATACATATGTTAGTACTGTTAATAAGCAGATATTAGGTTAAGGAAAGCTTCTAACAACAGAATATAACTGGATACTACCATTTATAGGTAAAGTTGATCCAGGGAATATCTGACTGCCTCTTGGGGAATCAGGAAGAACTTTTTTCCCCTGCAGGAGCAAATTATAAACTAAGTGTAAACATAAAGCAAGCGCTTTTCAATCCTGGGTATAAGCAGCTAGCATAAGGAAACCTCTAAAGCCCTTAAACATATAAATATATAAAAATGCAGCACTTAAATGTAATTAATGTAATAAAAGTGTGAGTGTGACAGAGCGCAAATTGATGCGCTAATATGTGACAGCGATAGTGTCTTAATAAAGACAAAAATTATATATTGACGTGACAGTATTAGGCACGATATATCACATAAATGCAAATGACATACGTCCATTTAATGGATTGCAAGTGCATCAGTGATTCAAATAGGAAGATAACGATCAATCCTATTCAGCTTCCATCACATAATCAGGTGTTCGTGACTTCCGTGAAAAGCAATATAGGGTGTGCTTGCACTCACCAGACGTAAATCATAAATACGAATGTAGTATATGGGTACTGGTGGCCATCTGGAACCCAGTGGAGATGTGATATTCAAACACTCATAACATCCAGGAATATTCTCCAGACCTCTTATTGGACCCTCTTAGTTAAGAGGAACTGCTCACAGGTGAAGCTAACGCTCAGCATCACGTAAGTACAGCATCCAAATGAAACCCACCTTGTGAGGCTCAAACAAAGCCACCAGAGCAAAAAAGGCTCATATAGTGTAGTAAATTTGGGCGGCCATCTTATATGCTCATATGGTCAGTACTTCTTCCTTTTGTTCCTACCTTGTAATTGCATGGAATAAACACTCCTTATCCTAAGGATACTACACTATTTGGCCTCCTCTGTTTTTTGAGCTCCTTTGGGAGCCATCTACATCTACAGAGCAGCTAATTCCAAGTGTGGCAACATTACCAACCAATGAGGGGTACCTGACCAGATCTGACCAGACCTATATTAGAATCTTTTGATTTCCTGAGGTTATCAACTCTTAATGCGCATTTGGATTGCGTATCTGGTGAGTGCGCAATCTTTACATACCTATCACCTCATCCGCGGATCCAACCACTGGATTTCTGAAGATCATCTGGGATCTCATTTGCACTTACTCTATAGACAGTATTTGGTTTAGTGTGTAACACCATTTCACAATATTAGTCACTACCCAGTGACATATTTATTTGCACGTTGTAACCTATTTTATGTGATTATTTGCAATGCACATTTGCCATCATTTTTATTTATTTATATCGTATTTGTACATAGTATTTCATGAGATTTAGCGGATTATTCTAGCGCTGCACCCTGCTTTACTTAATAATAATAGTAATAATAACAGACCATGCTAATTGTAAAGGTTCTTAAGACTCATAAAAGACTAATATCAAATTAAAGATGACAATTGAAAAAGCGTATAAGGGAAGAGAGAAAAAAATAAAATCAACTGTTGTCTATGAAGCAATTTATATCGAGCTCAACATTATGTCCCAATGGGAATAAAGATTTGAGCTCATAGATCCATGGGGTCTCAGGCATCAAAACAGCTCTTCTTTTGTTGCTTCCCCGCCAATTATGCTTAATGAGATCAATTCTCACAAACTTGAGACCTCTCGGGTCCCTATGATGATGGTACCTGAAATGTTTCGACAGCGCATGGTCCTTAAATCTTTTCTTTATGTTATACACATGCTCACACAATCAGTCTCGCAGTCTCCTAGTTTTTCTGCCAAAATATTGCTTTTTACAGGGACATTCTAACAAGCACACCACGTGTGTACTATTACATGTAATTAATTTGTCAATCTCGTAAACTTTAGAAGTCACATTAGACTTGAAATGACAGATTTTCTTTTGTCTAGAACTACTACAGGTGTGCATATCATGCACTTGTTGCAAGGGTAAAAGCCTTTTAGTAATCCTGAAAAAGAAATTGAAGCTGGTGGATTATTAATGTTAAGAGCTATGTGGTGTCTTAGAGTCTGTGCCTTTCTATATGCTATTTCAGGATAATCAAGGGGGGTATTGCCCAAAACAGGGTAATTTTTAAGAATGCTCCAATTTTTTTCATAATTCTAGAAACATCCTTATATTGTGCAGAAAAATTGGCGACAAAAAGGCAGAATTGTGTCGATTTATTATTAACCCTTGGAGCAAGAAGATCATCTCTATTCATATTTTCGACCTCGGTAATATTTTGATTCAGAGCTTCACTATTATATCCCTTTTCAATAAATCTATTCTTAAGAAATTCTGTTTGGGTAAGTCATCCAGATTATTATAACTTCTTCTAATGCGTAAAAACTGTCCCTTAGGTATGTTACTAAGCCAGGCAGGGTGGTGAACACTATCCATGGGGATATAGCTATTACGGGCTGTACATTTAAAAAAGGTTTTAGTGATTATTTTATTACCGATACTCAAAAGAGACAAATCTAAAAAATTGTTTTCAGTGTAGCTATATTGGTAGGAAAAATTAATATTATGACTATTAAAATTCAAGGTATTGAAAAAATTAATTAAAGTGAATTCAGTGCCTCACCAGAGTAGAAAGATATCATCTATATATCTCCTATAGAACATTAACTCAGGCCAATCTCTGGCATAGATTACATCTTCCTCCCAGTATGACATGAATAAATTAGTAAGACTGGGCGCAAATTTTGTGGCCATAGCAACTCCAATCGTTTGTAGGTAATATTTGTTATTAAACCAGAAGTAGTTATGGCTTATTGCAAAGTCTAATAGTTCCAGTATGAATACCTTTTGCCTATTTGTGATGTCATCTGCTTTGTCTAGATAGAAATCTGCCGCAATTAGCCTATCACCATGTTTAATATTACTATACAGTGAGGCGACATCCCCCGTTACTAAGTAAGTGGAGGTATCAATGTTAATATCCTTCAAATCATTGAGAAGTTGTTTAGTATCTCGAAGGTAGGCCGGGGTGTCAATCACTAAAGGTTGAAAAAAGAAATAAATGAATTCACCTATCCTTTAACACAGAGAACCGATGCCACTTACTATAGGTCGACCAGGTGGGCATACTGGATCCTTGCATATTTTTGGGAGGCAGTAGAATACTGGGAGTTTTGGGTCAGTTGGACATAGAAAATCTTTTTCTTTCTGATTGATTATTCCATTATCATAACCTTTCTTAATTAAAGCCTTGAGTGTCTTTTTATTTTGGCGTAATGGATTTTTTGACAAAATATGATATGTAATTTCATCCTCCAGAATGTCTTGTACTTGTTTCATATACATTGACTTATCAGGTACAACTAATCCTCCTCCCTTGTCTGCAGGATGTATCACAAGGTCCTTGTTCTCTAATAAAGTTTTCATACCATCAGTAATATTATGCTGTCTATGCCAATTTTTTATTTTCAAATTCTCTAGGTCTTTGATTACCATATTCTTAAAAATGCTAATGTGTGAGTGGGGCGGGGGGTTAAAAAGAGAAGCATTCTTTAAAAGAGAAGGTTTTATGTCTGTGGGGTGTGTATAATCATGGGTTATGGGATTATTGATGAAATGTCTTTTGTCAGCTTTCTGGCAAATTTATGCACAGCAATAAACGTTTGGAATTTATTCAACTTTATTTTGGGTGCAAATTTTAGGCCCTTATTTAGTACATTAAGCTCAGTATTAGTTAGGTTAGTTTGGCTTAAGTTGAAAATACCATTGGTACTTATGTTTTCCTTTTCTTTGTGTCTGTTTGTTCTCTTTCCCCCTCGCCTTCCTCTCCTCTTAAGTTTCTTTTTTGGGATTGATCTTCCCCTAAAAAATGAGTCCTTTGTATTTGTGCATAGGGTTCAGGTGAGAATTGTGACGTGGAGTGTATGGTCCTTGGTTATTATTAGTATTAAAATTATCATTATAATTGTCATAATCATAATCATAGTCTTAAGGATCATAATAAGGTCTCCGAAAACCCTTATTTGGTCTGTGTCGTGACCTATAATTATTGGGAGGGTAGGGGGAGGAATAGTGATATTATATTGGGTATCTGAATTATTATAATTCCGATAATCATTATAATTTCGTTGTGTGGAGTAATTGGAGTTCCTAGGGCCTCTCCAGGATGAATCCCTTGGAGCACCCAGCTACCGGGCACCCGGCTACCACCTCTGGACACCCAACACCCGGACCACCCAGCGAATCAAGACGTCGCCCAGCGAATCTCCCGGACCACCCAGCGAATCTCCAGTCACCGAGCCGCCAGCATCACCAGACGCCGTGCCTACCAACACCCCCAGACATCGCACCCTACGACCCCTCCACTCGCCGATCCACCGGAACCACTGAAGACCCCTCGGACGCCAGCATACTGCACCCACAGATTGCAGCTACAGAAGGACTCTAGTGGACTCCTCCACGGTGATACAGACTCTCCACATCACCTCGCCCTGACCCATATCCCTTCACCTCCCCTGACCCGAACAGCACTGCACTCACCCCAGCATGCCACCTGCACTTCTCCTCCTCGTTTTCCTCTCCTCCATCCCAAAAATCACCTCCCTCTACCCACCCACCACCCCAAAACAGCTCTACATTGCCCCTTCACTTCTGCCCTCTCCCCACTACGGCACTCACCACCTCCTCCTGGTACTCCACTCCCCGGTCAACCCACGTGCCACCACTACCAGACCCACACGCTCCTACACCTCCCATTCTCATGCCACCCTCCTCACCCTTCTCCTTCTCCTATCCGCTGGGGACATCTCCCCGAACCCTGGCCCCTCACCACCTCTCCCCCCCTCCAGGAACCCCCCCTCCAGGGACCCCCCTGCCCCCGCCAGCCGCCGCAACCCCCTCAACCTCATACCTGTGCACCTCCTCCCCGCATCCATCCCCCCTCTCTCGGTTGCACTTCTGAATGCCCGTTCGGTTTGCAACAAACTAACTGCCATCCATGACCTCTTTATCTCCTGCTCCCTCAACCTCCTAGCCATCACTGAAACCTGGGTACAGGCCACTGACACTACCTCCCCTGCGGCACTCTCCCATGGAGGTCTCGTCTGGTCCCATTCACCAAGACTGAGCGGTCACAAAGGTGGTGGTGTCGGCCTGCTCCTATCACCGCTGAGCACCTTCCAGGTCCTCCCTAACCCCCCCTCCCTAACCTTCTCCTCCTTCGAGGCTCACTGCATCCGGCTCTTCTCACCCACCCCCCTAAAGATCGCAGTGATCTACAGGCCCCCCGGATCCATAGCCCGCTTCCTGGATGACTTCGTCGCCTGGCTTCCCTTCTTCCTCTCCTCTGAGCTACTGACCATCATCCTCGGGGACTTCAACATCCCCATCAACGACAACACCCCAGCTACCTCCCAACTCCTCCACCTAACCTCCTCCTTCGCGCTCACACAATACACTCAATCCTCCACCCACATCAATGGGAACACCCTGGACCTCGTCTTCTCCCACCTCTGTACCCTCAACCAGTTCTCTAACACCCCCTTCCCTCTCTCCGACCACCACCTCCTCACGTTCTCCATCTCCCCTTCCCCTAACTCCCCCCCCCAGTGCGCCAAACCATCACCAGCCGCAACCTCCGCAACCTGCACCCGGCCCCCCTCCACTCGGCTGCCGACCGCTTTCACGACAGCATCCTTCCACTGTCATGTCCTGACCTAGCCACCACCGCGTACAACGACTCACTATCAGCTACCCTAGACTCTCTGGCACCCCTAACCACACGCAACATCAAACCCAGACCGCTCCAACCATGGCAGAATGACAGCACTAAATGCCTCAAACGTCGCAGTCGTGCGCTGGAGAGACTATGGCGCAAAACCAGGTCCCCTCATGCATTCTCCCTCTACAAATCTACCTTCCTCACCTACACCTCCTCCCTCCACGCCGCCAAGCAGGCCTACTTCGTTGACCTGATCAACACCCTCTCCACCTGCCCTCGCCGACTCTTCTCCACCTTCAACTCCCTGCTCTCTCCCCCCCCCCTCCTCCACTCAGTACGTCACTTACCGCCCACGAGATTGCCACTCATCTCCACAACAAGATTGACGCAATCCGCAAGGACATAGTCAACTTGCAATCTACCTCCCCATCTAGCCTCCCCCCTTCAATCACCCCCTCATCTCTCCCCTCCTCTGACCTCGCAACGGCACTGCCCCCCACCACACCCAAGGCCCTGCCTACCGTAACCCCCCCATCACTGCACTCCTTCAGCCCTACTACCACTGAGGAAGTCACCAGAGTCTTCTCCAAAACCCGCCTCACTACCTGCCCCCTGGACCCTATCCCCTCTCAACTCCTCCGGTCACCCCCCTCTTCCCTCATCCGCTCCCTTACCCACATCTTCAATCTCTCCCTCTCTACTGGCGTCTTCCCCTCCCCCCTAAAACATGCGCACATCACCCCCATACTCAAAAAGCCCTCCCTGGACCCCACTGACCTCAACAACCTCATACCAATTTCCCTGCTGCCACTCACTTCCAAGCTCCTTGAGCGCTTGGTCTTTGATCGCCTAACTGACAGCAACCTCCTTGACCCACTACAGTCCGGCTTCCGTCCCCTACACTCCACCGAAACTGCCATCCTCAAAATCACCAACGATCTACTAACCGCCAAAGCCAAAGGCGACTACTCTGTCCTCCTTCTCCTAGACCTCTCCGCGGCCTTTGACACAGTCGACCACCCCCTCCTCCTTAATAAACTACTCTCCCTTGGCATCAGAGACACCGCTCTCTCTTGGTTCTCGTCCTATCTATCCCAACGCTCCTTCAGCGTTTTCTACAACAATGCCACCTCCTCTTCCCTCCCCCTCTCTGTTGGGGTCCCCCAGGGCTCTGTCCTTGGACCCCTTCTCTTCTCCATCTACACCTCCTCCCTTGGCAAACTCATACACTCCCACGGCTTCAATTACCACCTCTACGCTGATGATACTCAAATCTACCTATCCACCCCTCACCCCCACATTCTCCGCCCGCATCACTCACCTCCTAAACGACATCTCTGACTGGATGTCGCTCCATTTCCTCAAGCTCAACCTCTCCAAAACCGAGCTTCTCGTCTTCCCCCCAGCCCGCGCCCCCCCCCATCCTTTCCATCACTACCAACACCACCACCATCAATCCCGCCCAGCAAGCCAAGGTCCTTGGCGTCATTCTGGACTCAAACCTTTCCTTTCAACCTCATATCAAATCACTCACAAACACATGCAGGCTCCACCTCCGGAACATCGCCAAGATACGCTCCTTCCTTACCCCAGACACCACTAAACTACTCGTACACTCCCTGATTATCTCACGCCTTGACTACTGCAACTCCCTCCTCTCCGGCCTACCCCAGTGCAAACTCTCCCCGCTTCAGACCATCCTGAACTCAGCTGCCAGACTCATCCACCTCACCAGCCGCTCCACCTCTGCCACCCCCCTCTGCCTCTCCCTCCCCCTCCACTGGCTCCCCATTGCCCAACGCATTAAATTCAAATTGCTCACCCTGACCTATAAGGCCATTCACAACACTGCCCCTAACTACCTCACCGATCTGATTCCCAGGTACCACCCTATCCGTACCCTTCGCTCTTCACAGGACCTCCTTCTATCTTGCTCCCTGGTCTCCTCCTCCCACGCACGACTGCAAGACTTCTCCAGGTCCTCCCCCATCCTCTGGAACTCACTACCCCAATCCATCAGACTGTCACCTTCCCTCCTCACCTTCAGGTGCTCCCTGAAAACCCACCTCTTCAGGGAAGCCTACCCCACCCTCACCTAACAGCCGCTGCCCTTCCCTCCTCCTACCACTCCGTCCCCCACAGCCATTTCCTCCTGTACCACTACCCCCTCCCGCCTAGATTGTAAGCTCGAAAGAGTAGGGCCCACTTACCCCTTGTGTGCTGTTTGATGTTACTGTACTGTTTCATGTATTGTCCCCCCCTCTATTGTACAGCGCTGAGCAAACCCTTTGGCGCTATATAAACTCGATAAATAAATAAATTGGGGTAAATAGAGTGACCATTATGATTAGATCTGGATCTACCAGATCGATTGTTTTCTTGGTAACCTTGACCATAGGGGTGAGTTCTAATGTCTCTGTCCCCAATATCAGCCTCATTATGATTATGGAGAGCCTCAAATCTGTTCCTTTCTGGGACATTAAACCTGGGATAATTATAGTGAGAAGGAGTATGGTATTGTTTAGATGGTGTGTGTTGCAAACCGGATGTTTTATGGGCATTTTTCTGTGTAAAATTCTGTTTTGTCCCAGTATTAGTCCCATCAGAGAAAGGGGGGTGGGAGAGTGTATTATCACCAATAGAGTCAGATTGAGAGGTTACCTTTTTAGTCTGCCATTTAAAGACAATTTGATTCTTATAATTATTAAAATCTCGTGAGAATTTGTTCCTCTTTTTCGCTTTCTGATCTCTATCTGTATTTTCCATGTATGTTTTAAGTTTATCAGATTCGATTTTGTACTCTTCCTTATTCATATAAGGAATCAATTTTTCTTTAGTTTTATTAATTTCACTATCCAAATACATTCATTTCTTCTTTTTCTTAATATTTAAAAATTTGATTATATCAAGGCCTAAATTGTTGTAGAATTGGAACCACTCTAAATTACTATTCATATCCTCTGTTTCAGGTGGGAAATCACACCGTAATGATCTAGGGACCATTCCTTCCTTGATGTACTTCTCTAGGAAGGAAATGTCCCAGAAAGTTCTTATTTCTGAGGTAGTGTGGTTGGCTAAATGAACAAAAAGGCCATGTAAATGGTCAGTTTCTTCTTCGTATGAGTATACATCCTCTGAAATGGTCATCCTAGTTGACCTCAGCTCAAAGACATCTATTATAAATAATTATAAAATTATATAAATATTAAGAATAAATATAATAAAATATATATGAAAGCAGCTCAGCAAAAATAGAGGTAAAAATATGAACTAAATGTAAACATAAAGAGAGCGCTTTTCATTCCTGGGTATAAGCAGCTAGCATAAGGAAACCTCTAAAACCCTTAAACATATAAATATATAAAAATGCAGTGCTTAAATAAATGTAATTAATATAATAAAGGTGAGCGTGACAGAGAGCGCAAATTGATGCGCTAATATGTGACAGCGATAGTGTCTTAATAAAGACAAAAATTATATATTGACGTGACAGTATTAGGCACAATATATCACATAAATGCAAATGACATAAGTCCATTTAATGGATTGCAAGTGTGTCAGTGGTTCAAATAGGAAGATAACGATCAATCCTATTCAGCTTCCATCACATAATCAGGTGTTCGTGACTTCCGTGAAAAGCAATATAGGGTGTGCTTGCACTCACCAGACGTAAATCATAAATACGCATATAGTATATGGGTACTGGTGGCCATCTGGAACCCGGTGGAGATGTGGTATTCAAACGACACTCATAACATCCAGGAATATTCTCCAGACCTCTTATTGGACCCTCTTAGTTAAGAGGAACCGCTCACAGGTGAACCTTACGCTCAGCATCAGGTAAGTACAGCATCCAAATGAAATCCACCTTGTGAGGCTCAAACAAAGCCATCAGAACAAAAAAGGCTCATATAGTGTAGTAAATTTGATAGATTTATTCCTTCAAAGGCATATGCATCTCAAAAGAAGAATCCACATTATAGTGGCTACATCTGGACCAACTGTGGGTATAGGATTATAACTTTTTTTGTTTTAACTGGATGAACTTTTGTCTTTTTTTCAGCCATACTAACTATGTAACTACGTAACTATGTTGTGATATGATAATGGTATGCTATGACATGATGGTGTGATATGGTACAATACGAAATGATAGTCTGATATGAAATGATATTATGGTATGGTATGATATGATGTTATGTGATGATCCCTGGACATGGTACATAAGCTTGTCGAGCTTCTGGGGCTTGCATGTATCTAGGAAGCCGAAATCTATACCATCGGTAGTTTTCCTACCAGCAGGGTTACCCAAGGTGGACAGGATCCGGTGGAGATATTAGACTAATGATGTACCACCCGTCTGGGCAGCAGCGAACGGGCAGTGTTGAAGACGGAAGATCACATATGGTGTGACAGCGGCGACAACATCAAACTTACTCTGCGCAGGAGAAAGGCCTGGCAACCTACTTCTGTATTATGCTGAGAAATATTGTTATGTTGTATGTTTTATATGTTTTGTTATATGTTATTTTATCCATGATGTTAGGTTACCTAGTACGTTATTTTATATGCTATGCTATGTCATATGTTATGTTATATTTGAAATGTTTTACTATGTTATATGCTATGCTATATATTTTGTTATGTTAAATGCTAAGGCAATTAATGTTATGTGTTCTAATATATATTATGTTACATGCTAGTCTATATTCTATGCTATGTTCTGTGCTATGTTATGTGATATGATATGTTATGTGATATTGTATATGTTTTGTTATGTTATGTTGTGTTATGTTATATGTTATGTTAAAAGTTATGTGTTATAGGTTGAAGGGTTGAAGGTGAAAGATCACATTTGGCGTGAGAACAGTGACAGCGTTGATCTTCTATTGGGCAGAAGAAAAGCCTGGCCATCAACTACTTCTTTATTATGCCAAGAAATGTTTTATATATTGTTGTTTCTTCTTAATGTTTGTTCTATGTTATGTTATATAATATTTAATGTTATGTTATAGAATATGTTATATGTTATATTATATATTATGTTGTTTCTTCTTAATGTTTGTTCTATGTTATATATTATGTAATGTTATGTAATATAATATGATATATGTTATGTTATGTTATATCTGTATGTTATATTTTAAATTTTATGTATATTTATTATATGTGTGATGTTTTACTAGTTGTGCTTTTTTATATGTAGTGTTATTTAATTTTTTCTGTTGTGTTCTAGTATATGTTACCAAGTATGTCTTTTATATGTTACTTTGCAAGCTATGTTATTTAATTTGGTAAATATTTTGTGTTGTGTTATTTTATTTTCTATAATATGTTATAAGTTATGTGTTGTAAGTTGAAGTGTTGAAGGAGAAAGATCGCGCTCCCGATGTTTTTGCGGGCAGGGGGGGGCACGCGCGCGTCCCTCACCGACCCGCGGGTTTCACTATTTGATCCACGAGGTGTCAATCATTCGGTTTCAGCCAGTGATGTCCGGCTGAAATCTGATGATCGGTCCCTGTCCTATCCTGTCCTGTCCTTTGTTGACAGTTACACAGGACAGGATATGATGTCATTCTTCTCTGGACACATTTAGCGCCCTGATCGCCCCCCCCAGTTAACCCCTTCACTGCCCTGTCACCAGTGGCATTAATTACAGTGAACAGATTTTTACTGATCACTGTATTAGTGTCACTGGCGACTTCCGATAGTGTTAGCATCAGTTAGCGCCCCTCCCAGATAGCGTCAGATTGCCCGCTAGTACACCACCAGTAATCACATTTGATCCCTTGATTGTCAGGAACACACTCACTTGCACGTTAAACCTCCATTGCTAGTATAGTGTCTGATTGGATCAATATCTTTGATCAGATCAGCGCTATACCAGCATTCACATTACTATAGTATCAGCCCCGACACCTGCTAGCACCTGCGTTTAGCCCCTACGCCCCCCCTTCTCCCCCAGAAAGTTCAGTGTCAGTAGATACCTGTCACTTGATACATTACACACAAAACCGCAGTGTTCACATAATCAGGCCTGATCTCTGTTAGCACTTGGTAAATTTTTTGTAGCGGTTCAAGCAGTCCCTGACAGCCAGGCGCTCTTTTTCCCGTAAGTCGCACTAGGTACCTATAAATTTAGTTGCCAAAATGCTCAAGCAAAGGTACACTAGTGAAGAGGCCTACAGGATTCTGAGCATGTCAGGTGAGAGCGAAGGGGAAGACTCCCTGACAGAATCAGGCTCAGAATACAAACCTGTAGACAGCAGCCACACCCTGACAGATAGCTCAGACGACAGAGAAGAGGTCCCTGCTATGATCAGGCGTACCCGACCCCATTTCCAGGTTGCTGAGGTGGTACAAACGCCTGATGACTCTCATATGCAGCAGAGTGTCAATACTAGTGCCGCACTACATTTTGGTGAACTGGCGAGCACCAGCGGCCTAGCATGTCCTGGTCTTATACATACCAGCACTGCAGTATCACTTGGTGACATGGCGAGACCCATAAGTGCAGTACATGCTGGTTTGGTGGCGAGCACAATTAGTGTCCCGCGGCCACCAAGAATTCATAGACAGGCCCGTAGAGCCCCTAGTATCCTTCCGGATGTGCTTGCAAATTCCGATTGGCAGCCCACACATTCTGAAGCACACTTACTTCCCCCATTCACTGCCCAACCCGGAATTCAGGTGGAAACAGCAAATTTAAATACTCCCCTTGATTTTTGAGCTGTTTTTCACAGATGATCTTTATGCATTGATTGTGGATCAAAGCAATTTATATGCACGACAATTTATCGCCGCCAACCCAAATTCAAACCTTGCCAGACCATTCGCATGGAAAACCATTACGGTTTTCGAATTTAAAGTTTTTTTAGGCCTAACGCTCAACATAGGCATTAATAAAAAAAATGTATTGCGGTGGTATTGGTCCACAGACCCGCTTGTTCACATGTCCGTGTTCTCTGCTGCCATGGCCAGGCACAGATATGAGATGATATTGCATTTTATGCACTTCAATGACAACACACTCAGTCGTCCTCGGGGTGACCCTGAATTTGACCGACTCCACAAAATTCGGTCCCTCGTAAATCACTTTCCCCAAACATTTGCAAATGTGTATACTCCCCATCAAAAAATCTGCATCGATGAGTCCCTCATTCAATTTTACGGCCGCCTTGTAATCAAACATTATATCCCCAGCAAGCGTGCCAGATATGGGGTCAAGATGTGTAAGACCCGTGAGAGAGCAACAGGCTATACATGTAAGTTTCGGATTTACGGGAGAAAAGATAGTCACATGGAGCCCCCCGGATGCCCAGACTACATGGGGAGCAGTGGCAAGATAGTTTGGGACTTGGTGTCATCCTTTTTCCATATGGGGTACCACTTATACGTGGACAATTTTTATTCAAGCGTGCCACTATTTAGACATTTGTTCAATCTGGGAATTTACGCATGTGGCACTGTGCGATCTAATCGCCGGTACTTCCCCCAACGGCTTGTAAATACCCGTCTTAAAAAGGGGAAAAAAGCCTGCTTGAGAAACAAAGAATTGCTCGCAGTGAAGTGGAAGGACAAACGGGATGTTTACCTCCTGTCTTCCATTCACGCAGATACGACCATCCAAATTGCCACGGCAGCTGGTGTTGTTTAGAAGCCCCTCTGTGTCCACGATTATAACCTTAACATGGGAGGGGTGGACTACAACGACCAGATGATGAAGCCGTACTTAGTTTCCTGAAAAGCCAGACGCTGGTACAAAAAAGTGTCTGTTTGTTTATTTCAATTGGCCTTATATATGGCTTTTGTTCTCTACAAAGCAACTGGACATAGTGAAGCCTACCTAAAATTCCAGTTAGAGATCATCAGGGCCCTTTTGTATCCAGAAGGTGCTATGCCCCAAACCCCCATCCCAGATGCAGTTAGCCGGCTGCATGAGAGGCATTTTCCCAATGCCATTCCTGGTACCCCAACCCAAAGAAGACCCCAAAAAGATGTCGTGTCTGTAGCAGACATGGAATTAAGCCTGACAGCCGCTTTTGTTGTCCCTCCTGTCCTGACGAACCTGGCCTCTGCGTCAAGGGCTGCTTCCGCCTCTACCATCCACTAGTGGACTATTAGTATAGGGCAGTGGTCGGCAAGCCGCGGCTCGCGAGCCACATGCGGCTCTTTACACTCTTTAATGCGGCTCTTCTGTGTGCCGACGCCCGCTCCCCTCCCTCCTCTCGGGCGGCCGCCCCAAAAGTCAGGACTCTGCAGCTAGCCCAGCAATGGGCAAACTACGGCCCGCATACGGCCCGGCGGACCTTTTAATCCAGCCCGCGGAGCGTTGCAAACATTGGCTGTCAGGATGTAGGCGGGGCAGCATGACGAACTCCTCTCCTCTCACAGTCCGCCCTGAAGACCGGAATGGCGCGGGAACACGGCGAGAGGAACGCGCGGAGCAAAGGTAAGTGAATTGACACAATATGGGGAATGAATTACTATAGGGGGGATGAATTACTATAGGGGAGATGAATTACTATATGGGGGATGAATTACTATATGGGGGAAGAATTACTATGGAGGATTAATTACTATGGGGGATGAATTACTATATGGGGGATGAATTACTATGGGGGATGAATTACTATATGGGGGATTAATTACTATGGGGGATGAATTACTATATGGGGGATGAATTACTATGGGGGATGAATTACTATATGGGGGATGAATTACTATGGGGGATGAATTACTATGGGGGATGAATTACTATATGGGGGATGAATTACTATGGGGGATGAATTACTATATGGGGGATGAATTACTATGGGGGATGAATTACTATATGGGGGATGAATTACTATGGGGGATGAATTACTATGGGGGATGAATTACTATATGGGGGATGTATTATCAGTTTTAAAAATGTGGCTCTCAAAATAAATTTCAATCGTGGTTTTGGCGAGATTTGGCTCAGTTGAAAAAAAAGGTTGCCCACCACTGGTATAGGGTACCGCACGGCACAGTTCAGGGCACATTTACACAGGGTCTCGAAAGATGTTAGGTAGTCAGGAAACTGGCTATCGCATTTGGAGAGACCCTACCACCTGTTTTTAACATGTTAAAAAAAAATAAATAAAAAAGTACAAATCCCCCCCAAAATTAAAAATTTTAAAAACAAAAAATAGTTAGTTTTTTTTGCTGTTGTCATTTATGTTATTGTTCTACTCTTACTGTTTTTTGTTACTGTTTTATTGTTAACCTTTGCTGTTTGCAGGAATGCTTTCAGCTGCAGCACTGACCTGTTTATTCTGAAAGCAACAGGAACTTGCTCTCAGAATATACAAAAATCAGTGTGGGCAGCGCTGTCGGATGAGATTTTTCATCCGCAGTTAAAAAAAGAGCACATATGCCAAAGCATGGGGGCCTGGGATGGCCCGTAGGCTTCGGCCTATATATTTTATATTTGTTGGCACATTTCATGTGTGCCCACCCTTAGAAGTGGTTGGATGAAGGGATGTTTTCTAATGGTGGGCATACCACCACACACCTTTCCTTGCAGAGATATTACATTTATAAAGTTTTTTTATTGAGTTACTGTTTTATTGTTAACAATTGTTGATTTTTTTGCAGGAATTTCAAACTGCAGCACTGACTTGTTTATTCTGACAGCAATAGGGTCTTGCTCTGAGAATAGACATAAGTAGGTGTGTGCAGTGCTGTCGGATGAGATTTTTCATCTGCAGTTAAAAAAAGAGCATATATGCAAAAGCATAGGGGCCTGGGGTGGCCAGTGGGTGGATGGGCCCTACACTTCGGCATATATATTTTATATTTGTTGGCACATTTCATGTGTGCCCACCATTAGAAGTGGGTGGATGCAGGGAGGTATTCTAATGGTGGGCATACCACACATTTTTCCGGCAGAGATTTCTTCTCTTTTTTTCCCATTCAGCCCACAGGCTGCATAAAGAAAAAAAAGAACATAGCATATATACCCAACAAGGACCAGCGACGTACTGGTACACCACTGGACTTTGAATGGTTGTACCAGGGTGATGCCTGCAGCTGCCTGCTAAAGGTATACTTTCACACAAAACAATTTATATACAGTTATTGGGATTTTTTTAACAAAAACATGTAGCAGAATACATTGTGGCTTAAATGTATAACTAACTTTGAGTTTACAATATATTTTTTATAGCTGAAAGTAGAAAATATTGTTATTTTTCAAAATTTTTGTGTTTTTTTGTTTATAGCGCAAAAAATAAAAAGCGCACAGGTGATCAAATACCACCAAAAGAAAGCTCTATTTGTGTGAAAAAATGAACTTAAATTTTGTTTGGGTACAGCATTGCATGACCGCACAATTATCAGTTGAATTAGTGCAGCACCAAACAGCAAAAAAAGGCCTGGTCATTAAGGGGGTTAAATCCTCAGGAGGGCAAGTGGTTAAAGTATATGTTGTGTTATATGTATTTTTTGTGTTATATGCTATGTTTTGTTATCTAATATATATATATGGCAGATGTTTTATTGTGTGTTATGTAATATTATATGCTAAGTTATAAATGATGTTATGTTATATATTATGTTAAGTTATATGTTTTTTTATGGTGTATGTTATATGTTATGTTACTTTAATGTGTGTGTGTGTATATATATGTATATGTTATATGCGCAGAAGAAAGGCCTGGCAACCTACTTCTGTATTATGCTGAGAAATAATGTTATGTTGTATGTTTTATACGTTTTGTTATATGTTATTTTATCCATGATGTTAGGTTACCTAGTACGTTATTTTATATGCTATGCTATGCTATGTCATATGTTATGTTATATTTGAAATGTTTTACTATGTTATATGCTATGCTATATATTATATTATGTTATGTGCTGTGGCAATTAATGTTATGTGTTCTAATATATATTCTGTTACATGCTATGCTATGTTCTATGCTATGTTATGTGATATGTTATGTTATATGGTATATGTTTTGTTATGTTATGTTGTGTATGTTATATGTTATATGTTATGTTAAAAGTTATGTGTTATAGGTTGAAGTGTTGAAGGAGAAAAATCACATTTGGCGTGAGAAGAGTGACAGCTTTGATCTTCTTTTGCACAGAAGAAAGGCCTGGTCATCCACTTCTGAATTATGCCAAAAATGTTCTATTTTATGTTGCTTGTTTTATGTTTTGTTATGGTGCATATTTTGTAATGTTATGTTATATTGTATATTATGATCTGTTATATGTTGTGTTATATTTTGAATGTTTTCATATGTTGTATGTTATGCTATTTTAGGGTTTTTGTTATGTGTTAAAGTATATGTTTTGTTATATGTATTTTTTGTTTTACATGCTATGTTTTGTTATATAATATATATATGGTAGATGTTTTATTGTGTGTTATGTAATATTATATGTTATGTTATGTTATAAATGATGTTATGTTATATATGTTAAGTTATATGTTTTTTTATGGTGTATGTTATATGTTATGTTACTTTAATGTGTGTGTATATATAAATATATATATATATATATATATCTCATGATATGATATTATGATGTATGGGTTGATGCAAAATATGTTATATTATGCTGTGCATTATGTTCTATGTTATGTTATGAAATGTTGTGAAATGGTTTGATATGATGTAAAATGATATGATTTAAAATGATGGTATAATATGATATGAACTAATGTTATTATATCAATTGATGTTCTGATATGATGATGGGATGTAATGATGCATGCAATGCCAAGCTGCGGTTTCTAAAGCGAGCAAAATCCTCTCTTGTATTAAAAAAAGGTATTGACTCCAGAGAGGAGTACATCATTCTACCCTTTTACAAATCATTAGTAAAAAATGAAATTCACTCTCCAAATACGGAGAGGTTTGTTCACAGTAAAAGCTGTGGAAATGTGCAATAGTCTCCCTGAAGAGTTGGTTTTGGCCAGCTCAGTGGATTGCTTTAAAAAAGTCCTGGATTCTCTCTTGGATACACAGGATATAACTGGATACTAACATTTATAGGCAAAGTTGATACAGGAAATATCTGATTGTCTCTCGGGGGATCACGAAGAACTTTTTTCCCTGTACCAGTAAATTAGATTATGCATTGCTAGGTTTTTGCCTTCTTCTTGATCAACTGTGGGTATAGGATTATAACCTTTTTTTTGGTTTAACTGGACGGACTTTTGTCTTTTTTCAGCCATAGTAACTATGTAACTACGTAACTATGTTGTGATATGATAATGGTATGCTATGACATGATGGTGTGATATGGTACAATACGAAATGATAGTCTGATATGAAATGATATTATGGTATGGTATGATATGATGTTATGTGATGATCCCTGGACATGGTACATAAGCTTGTCGAGCTTCTGGGGCTTGCATGTATCTATGAAGCCTAAATCTATACCATCGGTAGATTTCCTTCCAGCAGGGTTACCCAATTTGGACAGGATCCGGTGGAGATATTAGACTAATGATGTACCACCCGTCTGGGCAGCAGCGGACGGGCAGTGTTGAAGACGGAAGATCACATATGGTGTGACAACGGCGACTGCATCAAACTTACACTGCGCAGAAGAAAGGCCTGGCAACCTACTTCTGTATTATGCTGAGAAAAATTGTTATGTTGTATGTTTTATATGTTTTGTTATATGTTATTTTATCCATGATGTTAGGTTACCTAGTACGTTATTTTATATGCTATGCTATGTCATATGTTATGTTATATTTGAAATGTTTTACTATGTTATATGCTATGCTATATATTATGTTATGTGCTGTGGCAATTAATGTTATGTGTTCTAATATATATTATGTTACATGCTATGCTATGTTCTATGCTATGTTATGTGATATGTTATGTTATATGGTATATGTTTTGTTATGTTATGTTGTGTATGTTATATGTTATGTTAAAAGTTATGTGCTTTAGGTTGAAGTGTTGAAGGAGAAAAATCACATTTGGCGTGAGAAGAGTGACAGCTTTGATCTTCTTTTGCACGGAAGAAAGGCCTGGTTATCCACTTCTGTATTATGCCAAAAATGTTATATTTTATGTTGCTTGTTTTATGTTTTGTTATGGTGCATATTTTGTAATGTTATGTTATATTGTATATTATGATCTGTTATATGTTGTGTTATATTTTGAATGTTTTCATATGTTGTATGTTATGCTATTTTAGGGTTTATGTTATGTGTTAAAGTATATGTTTTGTTATATGTATTTTTTGTGTTATATGCTATGTTTTGTTATATAATACATATATGGTAGATGTTTTATTGTGTGTTATGTAATATTATATGTTATGTTATGTTATAAATGATGTTATGTTATATAATATGTTAACTTATATGTTTTTTTATGGTGTATGTTATATGTAATGTTACTTTAATGTGTGTGTATATATAAATAAATATATATATACAGTTGTGACCAAAATTATTCAACCCCCACTGAAATTGAGTGTTTTGGCCAGTTTGACATTGCTTTTGATCATTCAGTCATCTTGCTTACATTTACATTAAAGAGGCACTTGTAGGTCAGACAAATATAACATAACAGTTATAATGAAATAACCACAAATGTCTTTTCTGTGCTCACAGCATTATCAGTTTTATTCAACCCCCAAGTGACATTCAATCTTAGTACTTAGTACAGCATCCTTTTACAGTTATAACAGCTTTTAAACGTGAAGCATAGCTTGACACAAGTGTCTTGCAGCGATCTACGGGTATCTTCGCCCATTCTTCATGGGCAAAGGCCTCCAGTTCAGTCACATTCTTAGGCTTGCGCACTGCAACTGCTTTCTTTAAGTCCCACCAGAGGTTCTCAATCGGATTTAAGTCTGGTGACTGCGATGGCCACTCCAAAATGTTCCAGCCTTTCCTCTGCAACCATGCTCTAGTGGACTTGGAGGTATGCTTGGGATCATTGTCCTGTTGAAAGGTCCAACGTCTCCCAAGCCTCAGGTGTGTGACGGACTGCATCACGTTTCCATCCAATATCTCCTGGTACTGAAGAGAATTCATGGTACCTTGCACACGCTGAAGCTTCCCTGTACCTGCAGAAGCAAAACAGCCCCAAAGCATGATTGACCCTCCACCATGCTTCACAGTAGGCAAGGTGTTCTTTTCATCATAGGCCTTGTTCTTCCTCCTCCAAACATAGCGTTGATCCATGGGCCCAAACAGTTCTAATTTTGTTTCATCAGTCCACAGAACACTATCCCACAACTTTTGTGGTTTGTCCACATGGCTTTTGGCATACTGCAGTCGACTCTTCTTATTCTTTGGAGACAGCAAGGGGGTACGCCTGGGAGTTCTGGCACGGAGGCCTTCATTACGCAGTGTGCGTCTTATTGTCTGGGCTGAAACTTCTGTACCCACATCTGACAAATCTTTTCTCAGTTCCTCAGCAGTCACACGGGGACTTCTCTCCACTCTACGCTTCAGGTAGCGCACAGCAGTCGAAGTCAGCATCTTCTTTCTGCCACGACCAGGTAGCGTTTCAACAGTGCCCTTTGCCTTGAATTTGCGAATGATGCTTCCTAAGGTGTCTCTTGGTATGTTTAACATCTTTGCAATCTTCTTATAGCCATTGCCCTTCCTGTGAAGAGAAATCACCTCTTCTCTTGTCTTCCTGGACCATTCTCTTGCCTTCACCATGTTTGTAACCACACCAGTAAATGTCTAGAAGGAGCTGAGTATCACAGTCATTTTAAAGCTGCCTAATTGGTGCTTATTATGCTTGATTGCTGCTCGGTGACATCCACAGGTGTTTTCAATACCTGATGGAAAGCACCTGTATGAACCTCTGTTCTTCAGAGTGGTAGTCTTTAAGGGGTTGAATAATTGTGGCAATGAAGAAACCACATAAGAACCATTTACTACTGTATTACATAAACAATTGATGTCATTTTAGTTGCATTTGGGTAGTTACAACGTCCTTGTAGGATTTGATTCTGAATACAATTCCAAATGTACACTATAGTCCCTAAACCCCTTTACAGCATTGGGGGTTGAATAATTTTGGTCACAACTGTATATATATATATATATCAAGATATGATATTATGATGTATGGTTTGATGCAAAATATGTTATATTATGCTACATTATGTTCTATGTTATGTTATGAAATGTTGTGAAATGGTTTGATATGATGTAAAATGATATGATTTAAAATGATGGTATAATATGATATGAACTAATGTTATTATATCAATTGATGTTCTGATATGATGATGGGATGTAATGATGCATGCAATGCCAAGCTGCGGTTTCTAAAGCAAGCAAAATCCTCTCTTGTATTAAAATAAGGTATTGACTCCAGAGAGGAGTACATCATTCTACCCTTTTACAAATCATTAGTAAAAAATGAAATTCACTCTCCAAATACTGAAAAGTTTGTTCACAGTAAAAGCTGTGGAAATGTGCAATAGACTCCCTCAAGAGTTGGTTCTTGCCAGCTCAGTGGATTGCTTTAAAAAAGTCCTGGATTCTCTCTTGGATACACAGGATATAACTGGATACTAACATTTATAGGCAAAGTTGATACAGGAAATATCTGATTGTCTCTCGGGGGATCACGAAGAACTTTTTTCCCTGTACCAGTAAATTAGATTATGCATTGCTAAGTTTTTTGCCTTCTTCTGGATCAACTGTGGGTATAGGATTATAACATTTTTTTTTGGTTTAATTGGATGGACTTTTGTCTTTTTTCAGCCATACTAACTATGTAACTACGTAACTATGTTGTGATATGATAATGGTATGCTATGACATGATGGTGTGATATGGTACAATACGAAATGATAGTCTGATATGAAATGATATTATGGTATGGTATGATATGATGTTATGTGATGATCCCTGGACATGGTACATAAGCTTGTCGAGCTTCTGGGGCTTGCATGTATCTATGAAGCCTAAATCTATACCATCGGTAGTTTTCCTACCAGCAGGGTTACCCAAGGTGGACAGGTTCCGGTGGAGATATTAGACTAATGATGTACCACCCGTCTGGGCAGCAGCGGACGGGCAGTGTTGAAGACGGAAGATCACATATGGTGTGACAACGGCGACTGCATCAAACTTACACTGCGCAGAAGAAAGGCCTGGCAACCTACTTCTGTATTATGCTGAGAAATATTATGTTATGTTTTGTGTTTTATGTTTTGTTATATGTTATTTTATCCATGATGTTAGGTTACCTAGTACGTTATTTTATATGCTATGCTATGTCATATGTTATGTTATATTTGAAATGTTTTACTATGTTATATGCTATGCTATATATTTTGTTATGTTAAATGCTAAGGCAATTAATGTTATGTGTTCTAATATATATTATGTTACATGCTAGTCTATATTCTATGCCATGTTCTGTGCTATGTTATGTGATATGATATGTTATGTTATATGGTATATGTTTTGTTATGTTATGTTGTGTTATGTTATATGTTATGTTAAAAGTTATGTGTTATAGGTTGAAGGGTTGAAGGTGAAAGATCACATTTGGCGTGAGAACAGTGACAGCGTTGATCTTCTATTGGGCAGAAGAAAAGCCTGGCCATCAGCTACTTCTTTATTATGCCAAGAAATGTTATATATTATGTTGTTTCTTCTTAATGTTTGTTCTATGTTATGTTATATATTATTTAATGTTATGTTATAGAATATGTTATATGTTATGTTATGTTAAATGTTATGTTATTTTTTAAATGTTATGTACAGTATATTTGTTATATATGTGATGTTTTACATGTTGTGCTTTTTTATATGTTGTGTTATTTTATTTTTTTCTGTCGTTTTCTAGTATATCAAATATGTCTTTTATATGTTATTTTGCAAGCTATGTTATTTAATATGGTAAATATTTTGTTATGTGTTATTTTATTTTCTATAATATGTTATAAGTTATGTGTTATAAGTTGAAGTGTTGAAGGAGTATTTTGAATGTTTTCATATGTTGTATGTTATGCTATTTTAGGGTTTATGTTATGTGTTAAAGTATATGTTATGTTATATGTATTTTTTGTGTTATATGCTATGTTTTGTTATATAATATATATATATGGTAGATGTTTTATTGTGTGTTATGTAATATTATATGCTATGTTATGTTATAAATGATGTTATGTTATATATTATGTTTAGTTATATGTTTTTTATGGTGTAAGTTATATGTTATGTTACTTTAATGTGTGTTTATATATATATATATATATATATATAAAAATAATGGTAAATGCACAGAAGAAAGGCCTGGCAGTCTACTTTTGTATTATGCTGAGAAATATTATGTTATGTTTTGTGTTTTATATGTTTTGCTATATGTTATTTTATCCATGATGTTATGTTACCTAGTACGTTATTTTATTTGCTATGCTATGTCATATGTTATGTTATATTTGAAATGTTTTACTATGTTATATGCTATGCTATATATTATGTTATGTTAAATGCTAAGGCAATTAATGTTATGTGTTCTAATATATATTATGTTACATGCTAGTCTATATTCTATGCTATGTTCTGTGCTATGTTATGTGATATGGTATATGTTTTGTTATGTTATGTTGTGTTATGTTATATGTTATGTTAAAAGTTATGTGTTATAGGTTGAAGGGTTGAAGGTGAAAGATCACATTTGGCGTGAGAACAGTGACAGCGTTGATCTTCTATTGGGCAGAAGAAAAGCCTGGCCATCAACTACTTCTTTATTATGCCAAGAAATGTTATATATTATGTTGTTTCTTCTTAATGTTTGTTCTATGTTATGTTATATATTATTTAATGTTATGTTATAGAATATGTTATATGTTATATTATATAATATGTTGTTTCTTCTTAATGTTTGTTCTATGTTATATATTATGTAATGTTATGTAATATAATATGTTATATGTTATGTTATATGTGTATGTTATATTTTAAATTTTATGTATATTTATTATTTCCTTTCGCATGGAAAACCATTACGGTTTTTGAATTTAAAGTTTTTTTGGGCCTAACGCTCAACATTAATAAAAAAAATGTATTGCGGTTGTATTGGTCCACAGACCCACTTGTTCACATGTCCGTGTTCTCTGCTGCCATGGCCAGGCACAGATATGAGATGATATTGCATTTTATGCACTTCAATGACAGCACACTCAGTCGTCCTCGGGGTGACCCTGAATTTGACCGGCTCCACAAAATTCGGTCCCTCGTAAATCACTTTCCCCAAACATTTTCAAATGTGTATACTCCCCATCAAAAAATCTGCATCGATGAGTCCCTCATTCAATTTTCCGGCCGCCTTGTAATCAAACATTATATCCCCAGCAAGCGTGCCAGATATGGGGTCAAGATGTGTAAGACCCGTGAGAGAGCAACAGGCTATACATGTAAGTTTCGGATTTACGGGAGAAAAGATAGTCACATGGAGCCCCCCGGATGCCCAGACTACATGGGGAGCAGTGGCAAGATAGTTTGGGACTTGGTGTCATCCTTTTTCCATATGGGGTACCACTTATACGTGGACAATTTTTATTCAAGCGTGCCACTATTTAGACATTTGTTCAATCTGGGAATTTACGCATGTGGCACTGTGCGATCTAATCGCCGGTGCTTCCCCCAACGGCTTGTAAATACCCGTCTTAAAAAGGGGGAAAAAGCCTGCTTGAGAAACGAAGAATTGCTCGCAGTGAAGTGGAAGGACAAACGGGATGTTTACCTCCTGTCTTCCATTCACGCAGATACGACCATCCAAATTGCCACGGCAGCTGGTGTTGTTTAGAAGCCCCTCTGTGTCCACGATTATAACCTTAACATGGGAGGGGTGGACTACAACGACCAGATGATGAAGCCGTACTTAGTTTCCCGAAAAGCCAGACGCTGGTACAAAAAAGTGTCTGTTTGTTTATTTCAATTGGCTTTATATATGGCTTTTGTTCTCTACAAAGCAACTGGACATAGTGAAGCCTACCTAAAATTCCAGTTAGAGATCATCAAGGCCCTTTTGTATCCAGAAGGTGCTATGCCCCAAACTCCCATCCCAGATGCAGTTAGCCGGCTGCATGAGAGGCATTTTCCCAATGCCATTCCTGGTACCCCAACCCCAAGAAGACCCCAAAAAGATGTCGTGTCTGTAGCAGACATGGAATTAAGCCTGACAGCCGCTTTTGTTGTCCCTCCTGTCCTGACCAACCTGGCCTCTGCGTCAAGGGCTGCTTCCGCCTCTACCATCCACTAGTGGACTATTATTATAGGGTACCGCACGGCACAGTTCAGGGCACATTTACACAGGGTCTCGAAAGATGTTAGGTAGTCAGGAAACTGGCTATCGCATTTGGAGAGACCCTACCACCTGTTTTTAACATGTTTAAAAAAATAAATAAAAAAGTACAAATCCCCCGAAAAATTTAATATTTTAAAAACAAAAAATAGTTCATTTTTTTTGCTGTTGTCATTTATGTTATTGTTCTACTCTTACTGTTTTTTGTTATTGTTTTATTGTTAACCTTTGCTGTTTGCAAGAATACTTTCAGCTGCAGCACTGACCTGTTTATTCTGACAGCAACGGGAACTTGCTCTCAGAATATACAAAAATCAGTGTGGGCAGCGCTGTCGGATGAGATTTTTCATCCGCAGTTAAAAAAAGAACATATATGCCAAAGCATGGGGGCCTGGGATGGCCCGTAGGCTTCGGCCTATATATTTTATATTTGTTGGCACATTTCATGTGTGCCCACCCTTAGAAGTGGTTGGATGAAGGGATGTTTTCTAATGGTGGGCATACCACCACACACCTTTCCTTGCAGAGATATTACATTTATAAAGTTTTTTTATTGAGTTACTGTTTTATTGTTAACAATTGTTGATTTTTTTGCAGGAATTTCAAACTGCAGCACTGACTTGTTTATTCTGACAGCAATAGGGTCTTGCTCTGAGAATAGACATAAGTAGGTGTGTGCAGTGCTGTCGGATGAGATTTTTCATCTGCAGTTAAAAAAAGAGCATATATGCCAAAGCATAGGGGCCTGGGGTGGCCAGTGGGTGGATGGGCCCTACGCTTCGGCATATATATTTTATATTTGTTGGCACATTTCATGTGCGCCCACCATTAGAAGTGGGTGGATGCAGGGAGGTATTCTAATGGTGGGCATACCACACATTTTTCCGGCAGAGATTTCTTCTCTTTTTTTCCCATTCAGCCCACAGGCTGCATAAAGAAAAAAAAGAACATAGCACATATACCCAACAAGGACCAGCGACGTACTGGTACACCACTGGACTTTGAATGGTTATACCAGGGTGATGCCTGCAGCTGCCTGCTAAAGGTATACTTTCACACAAAACAATTTATATACAGTTATTGGGATTTTTTTAACAAAAACATGTAGCAGAATAGATTGTGGCTTAAATTTATAACTAACTTTGAGTTTACAATATATTTTTTATAGCTGAAAGTAGAAAATATCGTTATTTTTCAAAATTTTTGTGTTTTTTTGTTTATAGCGCAAAAAATAAAAAGCGCACAGGTGATCAAATACCACCAAAAGAAAGCTCTATTTGTGTGAAAAAATGAACTTAAATTTTGTTTGGGTACAGCATTGCATGACCGCACAATTATCAGTTGAATTAGTGCAGCACCAAACAGCAAAAAAAGGCCTGGTCATTAAGGGGGTTAAATCCTCAGGAGGGCAAGTGGTTAAAGTATATGTTGTGTTATATGTATTTTTTGTGTTATATGCTATGTTTTGTTATCTAATATATATATATGGCAGATGTTTTATTGTGTGTTATGTAATATTATATGCTAAGTTATAAATGATGTTATGTTATATATTATGTTAAGTTATATGTTTTTTTTATGGTGTATGTTATATGTTATGTTACTTTAATGTGTGTGTGTGTGTGTATATATATGTATATGTTATATGCGCAGAAGAAAGGCCTGGCAACCTACTTTTGTATTATGCTGAGAAATATTGTTATGTTGTGTGTTTTATATGTTTTGTTATATGTTATTTTATCCATGATGTTAGGTTACCTAGTACGTTATTTTATATGCTATGCTATGTCATATGTTATGTTATATTTGAAATGTTTTACTATGTTATATGCTATGCTATATATTATATTATGTTATGTGCTGTGGCAATTAATGTTATGTGTTCTAATATATATTATGTTACATGCTATGCTATGTTCTATGCTATGTTATGTGATATGTTATGTTATATGGTATATGTTTTGTTATGTTATGTTGTGTATGTTATATGTTATGTTAAAAGTTATGTGTTATAGGTTGAAGTGTTGAAGGAGAAAAATCACATTTGGCGTGAGAAGAGTGACAGCTTTGATCTTCTTTTGCACAGAAGAAAGGCCTGGCCATCCACTTCTGAATTATGCCAAAAATGTTATATTTTATGTTGCTTGTTTTATGTTTTGTTATGGTGCATATTTTGTAATGTTATGTTATATTGTATATTATGATCTGTTATATGTTGTGTTATATTTTGAATGTTTTCATATGTTGTATGTTATGCTATTTTAGGGTTTTTGTTATGTGTTAAAGTATATGTTTTGTTATATGTATTTTTTGTGTTACATGCTATGTTTTGTTATATCATATATATATATGGTAGATGTTTTATTGTGTGTTATGTAATATTATATGTTATGTTATGTTATAAATGATGTTATGTTATATAATATGTTAAGTTATATGTTTTTTTATGGTGTATGTTATATGTTATGTTACTTTAATGTGTGTGTATATATAAATATATATATAAATAAATATATATATATATATATATATATATATATATCTCATGATATGATATTATGATGTATGGTTTGATGCAAAATATGTTATATTATGCTGTGCATTATGTTCTATGTTATGTTATGAAATGTTGTGAAATGGTTTAATATGATGCAAAATGATATGATTTAAAATGATGGTATAATATGATATGAACTAATGTTATTATATCAATTGATGTTCTGATATGATGATGGGATGTAATGATGCATGCAATGCCAAGCTGCGGTTTCTAAAGCGAGCAAAATCCTCTCTTGTATTAAAAAAAGGTATTGACTCCAGAGAGGAGTACATCATTCTACCCTTTTACAAATCATTAGTAAAAAATGAAATTCACTCTCCAAATACGGAGAGGTTTGATCACAGTAAAAGCTGTGGAAATGTGCAATAGACTCCCTCAAGAGTTGGTTTTGGCCAGCTCAGTGGATTGCTTTAAAAAAGTCCTGGATTCTCTCTTGGATACACAGGATATAACTGGATACTAACATTTATAGGCAAAGTTGATACAGGAAATATCTGATTGTCTCTCGGGGGATCACGAAGAACTTTTTTCCCTGTAGCAGTAAATTAGATTATGCATTGCTAGGTTTTTGCCTTCTTCTTGATCAACTGTGGGTATAGGATTATAACCTTTTTTTTGGTTTAACTGGACGGACATTTGTCTTTTTTCAGCCATAGTAACTATGTAACTACGTAACTATGTTGTGATATGATAATGGTATGCTATGACATGATGGTGTGATATGGTACAATACGAAATGATAGTCTGATATGAAATGATATTATGGTATGGTATGATATGATGTTATGTGATGATCCCTGGACATGGTACATAAGCTTGTCGAGCTTCTGGGGCTTGCATGTATCTATGAAGCCTAAATCTATACCATCAGTAGTTTTCCTTCCAGCAGGGTTACCCAATTTGGACAGGATCCGGTGGAGATATTAGACTAATGATGTACCACCCGTCTGGGCAGCAGCGGACGGGCAGTGTTGAAGACGGAAGATCACATATGGTGTGACAACGGCGACTGCATCAAACTTACACTGCGCAGAAGAAAGGCCTGGCAACCTACTTCTGTATTATGCTGAGAAAAATTGTTATGTTGTATGTTTTATATGTTTTGTTATATGTTATTTTATCCATGATGTTAGGTTACCTAGTACGTTATTTTATATGCTATGCTATGTCATATGTTATGTTATATTTGAAATGTTTTACTATGTTATATGCTATGCTATATATTATGTTATGTTATGTGCTGTGGCAATTAATGTTATGTGTTCTAATATATATTCTGTTACATGCTATGCTATGTTCTATGCTATGTTATGTGATATGTTATGTTATATGGTATATGTTTTGTTATGTTGTGTATGTTATATGTTATGTTAAAAGTTATGTGCTTTAGGTTGAAGTGTTGAAGGAGAAAAATCACATTTGGCGTGAGAAGAGTGACAGCTTTGATCTTCTTTTGCACGGAAGAAAGGCCTGGTCATCCACTTCTGTATTATGCCAAAAATGTTATATTTTATGTTGCTTGTTTTATGTTTTGTTATGGTGCATATTTTGTAATGTTATGTTATATTGTATATTATGATCTGTTATATGTTGTGTTATATTTTGAATGTTTTCATATGTTGTATGTTATGCTATTTTAGGGTTTATGTTATGTGTTAAAGTATATGTTTTGTTATATGTATTTTTTGTGTTATATGCTATGTTTTGTTATATAATACATATATGGTAGATGTTTTATTGTGTGTTATGTAATATTATATGTTATGTTATGTTATGTTATAAATGATGTTATGTTATATAATATGTTAACTTATATGTTTTTTTATGGTGTATGTTATATGTAATGTTACTTTAATGTGTGTGTATATATAAATAAATAAATATATATATATATATATATATATCAAGATATGATATTATGATGTATGGTTTGATGCAAAATATGTTATATTATGCTACATTATGTTCTATGTTATGTTATGAAATGTTGTGAAATGGTTTGATATGATGTAAAATGATATGATTTAAAATGATGGTATAATATGATATGAACTAATGTTATTATATCAATTGATGTTCTGATATGATGATGGGATGTAATGATGCATGCAATGCCAAGCTGCGGTTTCTAAAGCAAGCAAAATCCTCTCTTGTATTAAAAAAAGGTATTGACTCCAGAGAGGAGTACATCATTCTACCCTTTTACAAATCATTAGTAAAAAATGAAATTCACTCTCCAAATACTGAAAAGTTTGTTCACAGTAAAAGCTGTGGAAATGTGCAATAGACTCCCTCAAGAGTTCGTTCTTGCCAGCTCAGTGGATTGCTTTAAAAAAGTCCTGGATTCTCTCTTGGATACACAGGATATAACTGGATACTAACATTTATAGGCAAAGTTGATACAGGAAATATCTGATTGTCTCTCGGGGGATCACGAAGAACTTTTTTCCCTGTACCAGTAAATTAGATTATGCATTGCTAAGTTTTTTGCCTTCTTCTGGATCAACTGTGGGTATAGGATTATAACATTTTTTTTTGGTTTAATTGGATGGACTTTTGTCTTTTTTCAGCTATACTAACTATGTAACTACGTAACTATGTTGTGATATGATAATGGTATGCTATGACATGATGGTGTGATATGGTACAATACGAAATGATAGTCTGATATGAAATGATATTATGGTATGGTATGATATGATGTTATGTGATGATCCCTGGACATGGTACATAAGCTTGTCGAGCTTCTGGGGCTTGCATGTATCTATGAAGCCTAAATCTATACCATCGGTAGTTTTCCTACCAGCAGGGTTACCCAAGGTGGACAGGTTCCGGTGGAGATATTAGACTAATGATGTACCACCCGTCTGGGCAGCAGCGGACGGGCAGTGTTGAAGACGGAAGATCACATATGGTGTGACAACGGCGACTGCATCAAACTTACACTGCGCAGAAGAAAGGCCTGGCAACCTACTTCTGTATTATGCTGAGAAATATTATGTTATGTTTTGTGTTTTATGTTTTGTTATATGTTATTTTATCCATGATGTTAGGTTACCTAGTACGTTATTTTATATGCTATGCTATGTCATATGTTATGTTATATTTGAAATGTTTTACTATGTTATATGCTATGCTATATATTTTGTTATGTTAAATGCTAAGGCAATTAATGTTATGTGTTCTAATATATATTATGTTACATGCTAGTCTATATTCTATGCCATGTTCTGTGCTATGTTATGTGATATGATATGTTATGTTATATGGTATATGTTTTGTTATGTTATGTTGTGTTATGTTATATGTTATGTTAAAAGTTATGTGTTATAGGTTGAAGGGTTGAAGGTGAAAGATCACATTTGGCGTGAGAACAGTGACAGCGTTGATCTTCTATTGGGCAGAAGAAAAGCCTGGCCATCAGCTACTTCTTTATTATGCCAAGAAATGTTATATATTATGTTGTTTCTTCTTAATGTTTGTTCTATGTTATGTTATATATTATTTAATGTTATTTTATAGAATATGTTATATGTTATGTTATGTTAAATGTTATGTTATTTTTTAAATGTTATGTACAGTATATTTGTTATATATGTGATGTTTTACATGTTGTGCTTTTTTATATGTTGTGTTATTTTATTTTTTTCTGTTGTTTTCTAGTATATCAAATATGTCTTTTATATGTTATTTTGCAAGCTATGTTATTTAATATGGTAAATATTTTGTTATGTGTTATTTTATTTTCTATAATATGTTATAAGTTATGTGTTATAAGTTGAAGTGTTGAAGGAGTATTTTGAATGTTTTCATATGTTGTATGTTATGCTATTTTAGGGTTTATGTTATGTGTTAAAGTATATGTTATGTTATATGTATTTTTTGTGTTATATGCTATGTTTTGTTATATAATATATATATATGGTAGATGTTTTATTGTGTGTTATGTAATATTATATGCTATGTTATGTTATAAATGATGTTATGTTATATATTATGTTTAGTTATATGTTTTTTATGGTGTAAGTTATATGTTATGTTACTTTAATGTGTGTTTATATATATATATATATATATATATATATATATATATATATATATATAAATAATGGTAAATGCACAGAAGAAAGGCCTGGCAGTCTACTTTTGTATTATGCTGAGAAATATTATGTTATGTTTTGTGTTTTATATGTTTTGCTATATGTTATTTTATCCATGATGTTAGGTTACCTAGTACGTTATTTTATTTGCTATGCTATGTCATATGTTATGTTATATTTGAAATGTTTTACTATGTTATATGCTATGCTATATATTATGTTATGTTAAATGCTAAGGAAATTAATGTTATGTGTTCTAATATATATTATGTTACATGCTAGTCTATATTCTATGCTATGTTCTGTGCTATGTTATGTGATATGGTATATGTTTTGTTATGTTATGTTGTGTTATGTTATATGTTATGTTAAAAGTTATGTGTTATAGGTTGAAGGGTTGAAGGTGAAAGATCACATTTGGCGTGAGAACAGTGACAGCGTTGATCTTCTATTGGGCAGAAGAAAAGCCTGGCCATCAACTACTTCTTTATTATGCCAAGAAATGTTATATATTATGTTGTTTCTTCTTAATGTTTGTTCTATGTTATGTTATATATTATTTAATGTTATGTTATAGAATATGTTATATGTTATATTATATATTATGTTGTTTCTTCTTAATGTTTGTTCTATGTTATATATTATGTAATGTTATGTAATATAATATGTTATATGTTATGTTATATGTGTATGTTATATTTTAAATTTTATGTATATTTATTATTTCCATTCGCATGGAAAACCATTACGGTTTTTGAATTTAAAGTTTTTTTGGGCCTAACGCTCAACATTAATAAAAAAAATGTATTGCGGTTGTATTGGTCCACAGACCCACTTGTTCACATGTCCGTGTTCTCTGCTGCCATGGCCAGGCACAGATATGAGATGATATTGCATTTTATGCACTTCAATGACAGCACACTCAGTCGTCCTCGGGGTGACCCTGAATTTGACCGGCTCCACAAAATTCGGTCCCTCGTAAATCACTTTCCCCAAACATTTTCAAATGTGTATACTCCCCATCAAAAAATCTGCATCGATGAGTCCCTCATTCAATTTTCCGGCCGCCTTGTAATCAAACATTATATCCCCAGCAAGCGTGCCAGATATGGGGTCAAGATGTGTAAGACCCGTGAGAGAGCAACAGGCTATACATGTAAGTTTCGGATTTACGGGAGAAAAGATAGTCACATGGAGCCCCCCGGATGCCCAGACTACATGGGGAGCAGTGGCAAGATAGTTTGGGACTTGGTGTCATCCTTTTTCCATATGGGGTACCACTTATACGTGGACAATTTTTATTCAAGCGTGCCACTATTTAGACATTTGTTCAATCTGGGAATTTACGCATGTGGCACTGTGCGATCTAATCGCCGGTGCTTCCCCCAACGGCTTGTAAATACCCGTCTTAAAAAGGGGGAAAAAACCTGCTTGAGAAACGAAGAATTGCTCGCAGTGAAGTGGAAGGACAAACGGGATTTTTACCTCCTGTCTTCCATTCACGCAGATACGACCATCCAAATTGCCACGGCAGCTGGTGTTGTTTAGAAGCCCCTCTGTGTCCACGATTATAACCTTAACATGGGAGGGGTGGACTACAACGACCAGATGATGAAGCCGTACTTAGTTTCCCGAAAAGCCAGACGCTGGTACAAAAAAGTGTCTGTTTGTTTATTTCAATTGGCTTTATATATGGCTTTTGTTCTCTACAAAGCAACTGGACATAGTGAAGCCTACCTAAAATTCCAGTTAGAGATCATCAGGGCCCTTTTGTATCCAGAAGGTGCTATGCCCCAAACTCCCATCCCAGATGCAGTTAGCCGGCTGCATGAGAGGCATTTTCCCAATGCCATTCCTGGTACCCCAACCCCAAGAAGACCCCAAAAAGATGTCGTGTCTGTAGCAGACATGGAATTAAGCCTGACAGCCGCTTTTGTTGTCCCTCTTTCCTGACCAACCTGGCCTCTGCGTCAAGGGCTGCTTCCGCCTCTACCATCCACTAGTGGATTATTAGTATAGGGTACCGCACGGCACAGTTCAGGGCACATTTACACAGGGTCTCAAAAGATGTTAGGTAGTCAGGAAACTGGCTATCGCATTTGGAGAGACCCTACCACCTGTTTTTAACATGTTAAAAAAAATAAATAAAAATGTACAAATCCCCCGAAAAATTTAATATTTTAAAAACAAAAAATAGTTCTTTTTTTTGCTGTTGTCATTTATGTTATTGTTCTACTCTTACTGTTTTTTGTTACTGTTTTATTGTTAACCTTTGCTGTTTGCAAGAATACTTTCAGCTGCAGCACTGACCTGTTTATTCTGACAGCAACGGGAACTTGCTCTCAGAATATACAAAAATCAGTGTGGGCAGCGCTGTCGGATGAGATTTTTCATCCGCAGTTAAAAAAAGAACATATATGCCAAAGCATGGGGGCCTGGGATGGCCCGTAGGCTTCGGCCTATATATTTTATATTTGTTGGCACATTTCATGTGTGCCCACCCTTAGAAGTGGTTGGATGAAGGGATGTTTTCTAATGGTGGGCATACCACCACACACCTTTCCTTGCAGAGATATTACATTTATAAAGTTTTTTTATTGAGTTACTGTTTTATTGTTAACAATTGTTGATTTTTTTGCAGGAATTTCAAACTGCAGCACTGACTTGTTTATTCTGACAGCAATAGGGTCTTGCTCTGAGAATAGACATAAGTAGGTGTGTGCAGTGCTGTCGGATGAGATTTTTCATCTGCAGTTAAAAAAAGAGCATATATGCCAAAGCATAGGGGCCTGGGGTGGCCAGTGGGTGGATGGGCCCTACGCTTCGGCATATATATTTTATATTTGTTGGCACATTTCATGTGTGCCCACCATTAGAAGTGGGTGGATGCAGGGAGGTATTCTAATGGTGGGCATACCACACATTTTTCCGGCAGAGATTTCTTCTCTTTTTTTCCCATTCAGCCCACAGGCTGCATAAAGAAAAAAAAGAACATAGCATATATACCCAACAAGGACCAGCGACGTACTGGTACACCACTGGACTTTGAATGGTTATACCAGGGTGATGCCTGCAGCTGCCTGCTAAAGGTATACTTTCACACAAAACAATTTATATACAGTTATTGGGATTTTTTTAACAAAAACATGTAGCAGAATAGATTGTGGCTTAAATTTATAACTAACTTTGAGTTTACAATATATTTTTTATAGCTGAAAGTAGAAAATATCGTTATTTTTCAAAATTTTTGTGTTTTTTTGTTTATAGCGCAAAAAATAAAAAGCGCACAGGTGATCAAATACCACCAAAAGAAAGCTCTATTTGTGTGAAAAAATGAACTTAAATTTTGTTTGGGTACAGCATTGCATGACCGCACAATTATCAGTTGAATTAGTGCAGCACCAAACAGCAAAAAAAGGCCTGGTCATTAAGGGGGTTAAATCCTCAGGAGGGCAAGTGGTTAAAGTATATGTTGTGTTATATGTATTTTTTGTGTTATATGCTATGTTTTGTTATCTAATATATATATATGGCAGATGTTTTATTGTGTGTTATGTAATATTATATGCTAAGTTATAAATGATGTTATGTTATATATTATGTTAAGTTATATGTTTTTTTTATGGTATATGTTATATGTTATGTTACTTTAATGTGTGTGTGTGTGTGTATATATATGTATATGTTATATGCGCAGAAGAAAGGCCTGGCAACCTACTTTTGTATTATGCTGAGAAATATTGTTATGTTGTGTGTTTTATATTTTTTGTTATATGTTATTTTATCCATGATGTTAGGTTACCTAGTACGTTATTTTATATGCTATGCTATGTCATATGTTATGTTATATTTGAAATGTTTTACTATGTTATATGCTATGCTATATATTATATTATGTTATGTGCTGTGGCAATTAATGTTATGTGTTCTAATATATATTATGTTACATGCTATGCTATGTTCTATGCTATGTTATGTGATATGTTATGTTATATGGTATATGTTTTGTTATGTTATGTTGTGTATGTTATATGTTATGTTAAAAGTTATGTGTTATAGGTTGAAGTGTTGAAGGAGAAAAATCACATTTGGCGTGAGAAGAGTGACAGCTTTGATCTTCTTTTGCACAGAAGAAAGGCCTGGCCATCCACTTCTGAATTATGCCAAAAATGTTATATTTTATGTTGCTTGTTTTATGTTTTGTTATGGTGCATATTTTGTAATGTTATGTTATATTGTATATTATGATCTGTTATATGTTGTGTTATATTTTGAATGTTTTCATATGTTGTATGTTATGCTATTTTAGGGTTTTTGTTATGTGTTAAAGTATATGTTTTGTTATATGTATTTTTTGTGTTACATGCTATGTTTTGTTATATCATATATATATATGGTAGATGTTTTATTGTGTGTTATGTAATATTATATGTTATGTTATGTTATAAATGATGTTATGTTATATAATATGTTAAGTTATATGTTTTTTTATGGTGTATGTTATATGTTATGTTACTTTAATGTGTGTGTATATATAAATATATATATAAATATATATATATATATATATCTCATGATATGATATTATGATGTATGGTTTGATGCAAAATATGTTATATTATGCTGTGCATTATGTTCTATGTTATGTTATGAAATGTTGTGAAATGGTTTGATATGATGTAAAATGATATGATTTAAAATGATGGTATAATATGATATGAACTAATGTTATTATATCAATTGATGTTCTGATATGATGATGGGATGTAATGATGCATGCAATGCCAAGCTGCGGTTTCTAAAGCGAGCAAAATCCTCTCTTGTATTAAAAAAAGGTATTGACTCCAGAGAGGAGTACATCATTCTACCCTTTTACAAATCATTAGTAAAAAATGAAATTCACTCTCCAAATACGGAGAGGTTTGATCACAGTAAAAGCTGTGGAAATGTGCAATAGACTCCCTCAAGAGTTGGTTTTGGCCAGCTCAGTGGATTGCTTTAAAAAAGTCCTGGATTCTCTCTTGGATACACAGGATATAACTGGATACTAACATTTATAGGCAAAGTTGATACAGGAAATATCTGATTGTCTCTCGGGGGATCACGAAGAACTTTTTTCCCTGTAGCAGTAAATTAGATTATGCATTGCTAGGTTTTTGCCTTCTTCTTGATCAACTGTGGGTATAGGATTATAACCTTTTTTTTGGTTTAACTGGACGGACTTTTGTCTTTTTTCAGCCATAATAACTATGTAACTACGTAACTATGTTGTGATATGATAATGGTATGCTATGACATGATGGTGTGATATGGTACAATACGAAATGATAGTCTGATATGAAATGATATTATGGTATGGTATGATATGATGTTATGTGATGATCCCTGGACATGGTACATAAGCTTGTCGAGCTTCTGGGGCTTGCATGTATCTATGAAGCCTAAATCTATACCATCGGTAGTTTTCCTTCCAGCAGGGTTACCCAATTTGGACAGGATCCGGTGGAGATATTAGACTAATGATGTACCACCCGTCTGGGCAGCAGCGGACGGGCAGTGTTGAAGACGGAAGATCACATATGGTGTGACAACGGCGACTGCATCAAACTTACACTGCGCAGAAGAAAGGCCTGGCAACCTACTTCTGTATTATGCTGAGAAAAATTGTTATGTTGTATGTTTTATATGTTTTGTTATATGTTATTTTATCCATGATGTTAGGTTACCTAGTACGTTATTTTATATGCTATGCTATGTCATATGTTATGTTATATTTGAAATGTTTTACTATGTTATATGCTATGCTATATATTATGTTATGTGCTAAGGCAATTAATGTTATGTGTTCTAATATATATTATGTTACATGCTATGCTATGTTCTATGCTATGTTATGTGATATGTTATGTTATATGGTATATGTTTTGTTATGTTATGTTGTGTATGTTATATGTTATGTTAAAAGTTATGTGTTATAGGTTGAAGTGTTGAAGGAGAAAAATCACATTTGGCGTGAGAAGAGTGACAGCTTTGATCTTCTTTTGCACGGAAGAAAGGCCTGGTTATCCACTTCTGTATTATGCCAAAAATGTTATATTTTATGTTGCTTGTTTTATGTTTTGTTATGGTGCATATTTTGTAATGTTATGTTATATTGTATATTATGATCTGTTATATGTTGTGTTATATTTTGAATGTTTTCATATGTTGTATGTTATGCTATTTTAGGGTTTATGTTATGTGTTAAAGTATATGTTTTGTTATATGTATTTTTTGTGTTATATGCTATGTTTTGTTATATAATACATATATGGTAGATGTTTTATTGTGTGTTATGTAATATTATATGTTATGTTATGTTATAAATGATGTTATGTTATATAATATGTTAACTTATATGTTTTTTTATGGTGTATGTTATATGTAATGTTACTTTAATGTGTGTGTATATATAAATATATATATATATATATATATCAAGATATGATATTATGATGTATGGTTTGATGCAAAATATGTTATATTATGCTACATTATGTTCTATGTTATGTTATGAAATGTTGTGAAATGGTTTGATATGATGTAAAATGATATGATTTAAAATGATGGTATAATATGATATGAACTAATGTTATTATATCAATTGATGTTCTGATATGATGATGGGATGTAATGATGCATGCAATGCCAAGCTGCGGTTTCTAAAGCAAGCAAAATCCTCTCTTGTATTAAAATAAGGTATTGACTCCAGAGAGGAGTACATCATTCTACCCTTTTACAAATCATTAGTAAAAAATGAAATTCACTCTCCAAATACTGAAAAGTTTGTTCACAGTAAAAGCTGTGGAAATGTGCAATAGACTCCCTCAAGAGTTGGTTCTTGCCAGCTCAGTGGATTGCTTTAAAAAAGTCCTGGATTCTCTCTTGGATACACAGGATATAACTGGATACTAACATTTATAGGCAAAGTTGATACAGGAAATATCTGATTGTCTCTCGGGGGATCACGAAGAACTTTTTTCCCTGTACCAGTAAATTAGATTATGCATTGCTAAGTTTTTTGCCTTCTTCTGGATCAACTGTGGGTATAGGATTATAACATTTTTTTTTGGTTTAATTGGATGGACTTTTGTCTTTTTTCAGCCATACTAACTATGTAACTACGTAACTATGTTGTGATATGATAATGGTATGCTATGACATGATGGTGTGATATGGTACAATACGAAATGATAGTCTGATATGAAATGATATTATGGTATGGTATGATATGATGTTATGTGATGATCCCTGGACATGGTACATAAGCTTGTCGAGCTTCTGGGGCTTGCATGTATCTATGAAGCCTAAATCTATACCATCGGTAGTTTTCCTACCAGCAGGGTTACCCAAGGTGGACAGGTTCCGGTGGAGATATTAGACTAATGATGTACCACCCGTCTGGGCAGCAGCGGACGGGCAGTGTTGAAGACGGAAGATCACATATGGTGTGACAACGGCGACTGCATCAAACTTACACTGCGCAGAAGAAAGGCCTGGCAACCTACTTCTGTATTATGCTGAGAAATATTATGTTATGTTTTGTGTTTTATGTTTTGTTATATGTTATTTTATCCATGATGTTAGGTTACCTAGTACGTTATTTTATATGCTATGCTATGTCATATGTTATGTTATATTTGAAATGTTTTACTATGTTATATGCTATGCTATATATTTTGTTATGTTAAATGCTAAGGCAATTAATGTTATGTGTTCTAATATATATTATGTTACATGCTAGTCTATATTCTATGCCATGTTCTGTGCTATGTTATGTGATATGATATGTTATGTTATATGGTATATGTTTTGTTATGTTATGTTGTGTTATGTTATATGTTATGTTAAAAGTTATGTGTTATAGGTTGAAGGGTTGAAGGTGAAAGATCACATTTGGCGTGAGAACAGTGACAGCGTTGATCTTCTATTGGGCAGAAGAAAAGCCTGGCCATCAGCTACTTCTTTATTATGCCAAGAAATGTTATATATTATGTTGTTTCTTCTTAATGTTTGTTCTATGTTATGTTATATATTATTTAATGTTATGTTATAGAATATGTTATATGTTATGTTATGTTAAATGTTATGTTATTTTTTAAATGTTATGTACAGTATATTTGTTATATATGTGATGTTTTACATGTTGTGCTTTTTTATATGTTGTGTTATTTTATTTTTTTCTGTCGTTTTCTAGTATATCAAATATGTCTTTTATATGTTATTTTGCAAGCTATGTTATTTAATATGGTAAATATTTTGTTATGTGTTATTTTATTTTCTATAATATGTTATAAGTTATGTGTTATAAGTTGAAGTGTTGAAGGAGTATTTTGAATGTTTTCATATGTTGTATGTTATGCTATTTTAGGGTTTATCTTATGTGTTAAAGTATATGTTATGTTATATGTATTTTTTGTGTTATATGCTATGTTTTGTTATATAATATATATATATGGTAGATGTTTTATTGTGTGTTATGTAATATTATATGCTATGTTATGTTATAAATGATGTTATGTTATATATTATGTTTAGTTATATGTTTTTTATGGTGTAAGTTATATGTTATGTTACTTTAATGTGTGTTTATATATATATATATATATATATATATATATATATATATATATATATAAATAATGGTAAATGCACAGAAGAAAGGCCTGGCAGTCTACTTTTGTATTATGCTGAGAAATATTATGTTATGTTTTGTGTTTTATATGTTTTGCTATATGTTATTTTATCCATGATGTTATGTTACCTAGTACGTTATTTTATTTGCTATGCTATGTCATATGTTATGTTATATTTGAAATGTTTTACTATGTTATATGCTATGCTATATATTATGTTATGTTAAATGCTAAGGCAATTAATGTTATGTGTTCTAATATATATTATGTTACATGCTAGTCTATATTCTATGCTATGTTCTGTGCTATGTTATGTGATATGGTATATGTTTTGTTATGTTATGTTGTGTTATGTTATATGTTATGTTAAAAGTTATGTGTTATAGGTTGAAGGGTTGAAGGTGAAAGATCACATTTGGCGTGAGAACAGTGACAGCGTTGATCTTCTATTGGGCAGAAGAAAAGCCTGGCCATCAACTACTTCTTTATTATGCCAAGAAATGTTATATATTATGTTGTTTCTTCTTAATGTTTGTTCTATGTTATGTTATACATTATTTAATGTTATGTTATAGAATATGTTATATGTTATATTATATATTATGTTGTTTCTTCTTAATGTTTGTTCTATGTTATATATTATGTAATGTTATGTAATATAATATGTTATATGTTATGTTATATGTGTATGTTATATTTTAAATTTTATGTATATTTATTATTTCCTTTCGCATGGAAAACCATTACGGTTTTTGAATTTAAAGTTTTTTTGGGCCTAACGCTCAACATTAATAAAAAAAATGTATTGCGGTTGTATTGGTCCACAGACCCACTTGTTCACATGTCCGTGTTCTCTGCTGCCATGGCCAGGCACAGATATGAGATGATATTGCATTTTATGCACTTCAATGACAGCACACTCAGTCGTCCTCGGGGTGACCCTGAATTTGACCGGCTCCACAAAATTCGGTCCCTCGTAAATCACTTTCCCCAAACATTTTCAAATGTGTATACTCCCCATCAAAAAATCTGCATCGATGAGTCCCTCATTCAATTTTCCGGCCGCCTTGTAATCAAACATTATATCCCCAGCAAGCGTGCCAGATATGGGGTCAAGATGTGTAAGACCCGTGAGAGAGCAACAGGCTATACATGTAAGTTTCGGATTTACGGGAGAAAAGATAGTCACATGGAGCCCCCCGGATGCCCAGACTACATGGGGAGCAGTGGCAAGATAGTTTGGGACTTGGTGTCATCCTTTTTCCATATGGGGTACCACTTATACGTGGACAATTTTTATTCAAGCGTGCCACTATTTAGACATTTGTTCAATCTGGGAATTTACGCATGTGGCACTGTGCGATCTAATCGCCGGTGCTTCCCCCAACGGCTTGTAAATACCCGTCTTAAAAAGGGGGAAAAAGCCTGCTTGAGAAACGAAGAATTGCTCGCAGTGAAGTGGAAGGACAAACGGGATGTTTACCTCCTGTCTTCCATTCACGCAGATACGACCATCCAAATTGCCACGGCAGCTGGTGTTGTTTAGAAGCCCCTCTGTGTCCACGATTATAACCTTAACATGGGAGGGGTGGACTACAACGACCAGATGATGAAGCCGTACTTAGTTTCCCGAAAAGCCAGACGCTGGTACAAAAAAGTGTCTGTTTGTTTATTTCAATTGGCTTTATATATGGCTTTTGTTCTCTACAAAGCAACTGGACATAGTGAAGCCTACCTAAAATTCCAGTTAGAGATCATCAAGGCCCTTTTGTATCCAGAAGGTGCTATGCCCCAAACTCCCATCCCAGATGCAGTTAGCCGGCTGCATGAGAGGCATTTTCCCAATGCCATTCCTGGTACCCCAACCCCAAGAAGACCCCAAAAAGATGTCGTGTCTGTAGCAGACATGGAATTAAGCCTGACAGCCGCTTTTGTTGTCCCTCCTGTCCTGACCAACCTGGCCTCTGCGTCAAGGGCTGCTTCCGCCTCTACCATCCACTAGTGGACTATTATTATAGGGTACCGCACGGCACAGTTCAGGGCACATTTACACAGGGTCTCGAAAGATGTTAGGTAGTCAGGAAACTGGCTATCGCATTTGGAGAGACCCTACCACCTGTTTTTAACATGTTTAAAAAAATAAATAAAAAAGTACAAATCCCCCGAAAAATTTAATATTTTAAAAACAAAAAATAGTTCATTTTTTTTGCTGTTGTCATTTATGTTATTGTTCTACTCTTACTGTTTTTTGTTATTGTTTTATTGTTAACCTTTGCTGTTTGCAAGAATACTTTCAGCTGCAGCACTGACCTGTTTATTCTGACAGCAACGGGAACTTGCTCTCAGAATATACAAAAATCAGTGTGGGCAGCGCTGTCGGATGAGATTTTTCATCCGCAGTTAAAAAAAGAACATATATGCCAAAGCATGGGGGCCTGGGATGGCCCGTAGGCTTCGGCCTATATATTTTATATTTGTTGGCACATTTCATGTGTGCCCACCCTTAGAAGTGGTTGGATGAAGGGATGTTTTCTAATGGTGGGCATACCACCACACACCTTTCCTTGCAGAGATATTACATTTATAAAGTTTTTTTATTGAGTTACTGTTTTATTGTTAACAATTGTTGATTTTTTTGCAGGAATTTCAAACTGCAGCACTGACTTGTTTATTCTGACAGCAATAGGGTCTTGCTCTGAGAATAGACATAAGTAGGTGTGTGCAGTGCTGTCGGATGAGATTTTTCATCTGCAGTTAAAAAAAGAGCATATATGCCAAAGCATAGGGGCCTGGGGTGGCCAGTGGGTGGATGGGCCCTACGCTTCGGCATATATATTTTATATTTGTTGGCACATTTCATGTGCGCCCACCATTAGAAGTGGGTGGATGCAGGGAGGTATTCTAATGGTGGGCATACCACACATTTTTCCGGCAGAGATTTCTTCTCTTTTTTTCCCATTCAGCCCACAGGCTGCATAAAGAAAAAAAAGAACATAGCACATATACCCAACAAGGACCAGCGACGTACTGGTACACCACTGGACTTTGAATGGTTATACCAGGGTGATGCCTGCAGCTGCCTGCTAAAGGTATACTTTCACACAAAACAATTAATATACAGTTATTGGGATTTTTTTAACAAAAACATGTAGCAGAATAGATTGTGGCTTAAATTTATAACTAACTTTGAGTTTACAATATATTTTTTATAGCTGAAAGTAGAAAATATCGTTATTTTTCAAAATTTTTGTGTTTTTTTGTTTATAGCGCAAAAAATAAAAAGCGCACAGGTGATCAAATACCACCAAAAGAAAGCTCTATTTGTGTGAAAAAATGAACTTAAATTTTGTTTGGGTACAGCATTGCATGACCGCACAATTATCAGTTGAATTAGTGCAGCACCAAACAGCAAAAAAAGGCCTGGTCATTAAGGGGGTTAAATCCTCAGGAGGGCAAGTGGTTAAAGTATATGTTGTGTTATATGTATTTTTTGTGTTATATGCTATGTTTTGTTATCTAATATATATATATGGCAGATGTTTTATTGTGTGTTATGTAATATTATATGCTAAGTTATAAATGATGTTATGTTATATATTATGTTAAGTTATATGTTTTTTTTATGGTGTATGTTATATGTTATGTTACTTTAATGTGTGTGTGTGTGTGTATATATATGTATATGTTATATGCGCAGAAGAAAGGCCTGGCAACCTACTTTTGTATTATGCTGAGAAATATTGTTATGTTGTGTGTTTTATATGTTTTGTTATATGTTATTTTATCCATGATGTTAGGTTACCTAGTACGTTATTTTATATGCTATGCTATGTCATATGTTATGTTATATTTGAAATGTTTTACTATGTTATATGCTATGCTATATATTATATTATGTTATGTGCTGTGGCAATTAATGTTATGTGTTCTAATATATATTATGTTACATGCTATGCTATGTTCTATGCTATGTTATGTGATATGTTATGTTATATGGTATATGTTTTGTTATGTTATGTTGTGTATGTTATATGTTATGTTAAAAGTTATGTGTTATAGGTTGAAGTGTTGAAGGAGAAAAATCACATTTGGCGTGAGAAGAGTGACAGCTTTGATCTTCTTTTGCACAGAAGAAAGGCCTGGCCATCCACTTCTGAATTATGCCAAAAATGTTATATTTTATGTTGCTTGTTTTATGTTTTGTTATGGTGCATATTTTGTAATGTTATGTTATATTGTATATTATGATCTGTTATATGTTGTGTTATATTTTGAATGTTTTCATATGTTGTATGTTATGCTATTTTAGGGTTTTTGTTATGTGTTAAAGTATATGTTTTGTTATATGTATTTTTTGTGTTACATGCTATGTTTTGTTATATCATATATATATATGGTAGATGTTTTATTGTGTGTTATGTAATATTATATGTTATGTTATGTTATAAATGATGTTATGTTATATAATATGTTAAGTTATATGTTTTTTTATGGTGTATGTTATATGTTATGTTACTTTAATGTGTGTGTATATATAAATATATATATAAATAAATATATATATATATATATATATATATATATCTCATGATATGATATTATGATGTATGGTTTGATGCAAAATATGTTATATTATGCTGTGCATTATGTTCTATGTTATGTTATGAAATGTTGTGAAATGGTTTAATATGATGCAAAATGATATGATTTAAAATGATGGTATAATATGATATGAACTAATGTTATTATATCAATTGATGTTCTGATATGATGATGGGATGTAATGATGCATGCAATGCCAAGCTGCGGTTTCTAAAGCGAGCAAAATCCTCTCTTGTATTAAAAAAAGGTATTGACTCCAGAGAGGAGTACATCATTCTACCCTTTTACAAATCATTAGTAAAAAATGAAATTCACTCTCCAAATACGGAGAGGTTTGATCACAGTAAAAGCTGTGGAAATGTGCAATAGACTCCCTCAAGAGTTGGTTTTGGCCAGCTCAGTGGATTGCTTTAAAAAAGTCCTGGATTCTCTCTTGGATACACAGGATATAACTGGATACTAACATTTATAGGCAAAGTTGATACAGGAAATATCTGATTGTCTCTCGGGGGATCACGAAGAACTTTTTTCCCTGTAGCAGTAAATTAGATTATGCATTGCTAGGTTTTTGCCTTCTTCTTGATCAACTGTGGGTATAGGATTATAACCTTTTTTTTGGTTTAACTGGACGGACATTTGTCTTTTTTCAGCCATAGTAACTATGTAACTACGTAACTATGTTGTGATATGATAATGGTATGCTATGACATGATGGTGTGATATGGTACAATACGAAATGATAGTCTGATATGAAATGATATTATGGTATGGTATGATATGATGTTATGTGATGATCCCTGGACATGGTACATAAGCTTGTCGAGCTTCTGGGGCTTGCATGTATCTATGAAGCCTAAATCTATACCATCGGTAGTTTTCCTTCCAGCAGGGTTACCCAATTTGGACAGGATCCGGTGGAGATATTAGACTAATGATGTACCACCCGTCTGGGCAGCAGCGGACGGGCAGTGTTGAAGACGGAAGATCACATATGGTGTGACAACGACGACTGCATCAAACTTACACTGCGCAGAAGAAAGGCCTGGCAACCTACTTCTGTATTATGCTGAGAAATATTGTTATGTTGTGTGTTTTATATGTTTTGTTATATGTTATTTTATCCATGATGTTAGGTTACCTAGTACGTTATTTTATATGCTATGCTATGTCATATGTTATGTTATATTTGAAATGTTTTACTATGTTATATGCTATGCTATATATTATGTTATGTTATGTGCTGTGGCAATTAATGTTATGTGTTCTAATATATATTATGTTACATGCTATGCTATGTTCTATGCTATGTTATGTGATATGTTATGTTATATGGTATATGTTTTGTTATGTTATGTTGTGTATGTTATATGTTATGTTAAAAGTTATGTGCTTTAGGTTGAAGTGTTGAAGGAGAAAAATCACATTTGGCGTGAGAAGAGTGACAGCTTTGATCTTCTTTTGCACGGAAGAAAGGCCTGGTCATCCACTTCTGTATTATGCCAAAAATGTTATATTTTATGTTGCTTGTTTTATGTTTTGTTATGGTGCATATTTTGTAATGTTATGTTATATTGTATATTATGATCTGTTATATGTTGTGTTATATTTTGAATGTTTTCATATGTTGTATGTTATGCTATTTTAGGGTTTATGTTATGTGTTAAAGTATATGTTTTGTTATATGTATTTTTTGTGTTATATGCTATGTTTTGTTATATAATACATATATGGTAGATGTTTTATTGTGTGTTATGTAATATTATATGTTATGTTATGTTATAAATGATGTTATGTTATATAATATGTTAACTTATATGTTTTTTTATGGTGTATGTTATATGTAATGTTACTTTAATGTGTGTGTATATATAAATAAATAAATAAATATATATATATATATATATATATATATATATATTTATATATATATATATATATCAAGATATGATATTATGATGTATGGTTTGATGCAAAATATGTTATATTATGCTACATTATGTTCTATGTTATGTTATGAAATGTTGTGAAATGGTTTGATATGATGTAAAATGATATGATTTAAAATGATGGTATAATATGATATGAACTAATGTTATTATATCAATTGATGTTCTGATATGATGATGGGATGTAATGATGCATGCAATGCCAAGCTGCGGTTTCTAAAGCAAGCAAAATCCTCTCTTGTATTAAAAAAAGGTATTGACTCCAGAGAGGAGTACATCATTCTACCCTTTTACAAATCATTAGTAAAAAATGAAATTCACTCTTCAAATACTGAAAAGTTTGTTCACAGTAAAAGCTGTGGAAATGTGCAATAGACTCCCTCAAGAGTTGGTTCTTGCCAGCTCAGTGGATTGCTTTAAAAAAGTCCTGGATTCTCTCTTGGATACACAGGATATAACTGGATACTAACATTTATAGGCAAAGTTGATACAGGAAATATCTGATTGTCTCTCGGGGGATCACGAAGAACTTTTTTCCCTGTACCAGTAAATTAGATTATGCATTGCTAAGTTTTTTGCCTTCTTCTGGATCAACTGTGGGTATAGGATTATAACATTTTTTTTTGGTTTAATTGGATGGACTTTTGTCTTTTTTCAGCCATACTAACTATGTAACTACGTAACTATGTTGTGATATGATAATGGTACGCTATGACATGATGGTGTGATATGGTACAATACGAAATGATAGTCTGATATGAAATGATATTATGGTATGGTATGATATGATGTTATGTGATGATCCCTGGACATGGTACATAAGCTTGTCGAGCTTCTGGGGCTTGCATGTATCTATGAAGCCTAAATCTATACCATCGGTAGTTTTCCTACCAGCAGGGTTACCCAAGGTGGACAGGTTCCGGTGGAGATATTAGACTAATGATGTACCACCCGTCTGGGCAGCAGCGGACGGGCAGTGTTGAAGACGGAAGATCACATATGGTGTGACAACGGCGACTGCATCAAACTTACACTGCGCAGAAGAAAGGCCTGGCAACCTACTTCTGTATTATGCTGAGAAATATTATGTTATGTTTTGTGTTTTATGTTTTGTTATATGTTATTTTATCCATGATGTTAGGTTACCTAGTACGTTATTTTATATGCTATGCTATGTCATATGTTATGTTATATTTGAAATGTTTTACTATGTTATATGCTATGCTATATATTTTGTTATGTTAAATGCTAAGGCAATTAATGTTATGTGTTCTAATATATATTATGTTACATGCTAGTCTATATTCTATGCCATGTTCTGTGCTATGTTATGTGATATGATATGTTATGTTATATGGTATATGTTTTGTTATGTTATGTTGTGTTATGTTATATGTTATGTTAAAAGTTATGTGTTATAGGTTGAAGGGTTGAAGGTGAAAGATCACATTTGGCGTGAGAACAGTGACAGCGTTGATCTTCTATTGGGCAGAAGAAAAGCCTGGCCATCAGCTACTTCTTTATTATGCCAAGAAATGTTATATATTATGTTGTTTCTTCTTAATGTTTGTTCTATGTTATGTTATATATTATTTAATGTTATGTTATAGAATATGTTATATGTTATGTTAAATGTTATGTTATTTTTTAAATGTTATGTACAGTATATTTGTTATATATGTGATGTTTTACATGTTGTGCTTTTTTATATGTTGTGTTATTTTATTTTTTTCTGTCGTTTTCTAGTATATCAAATATGTCTTTTATATGTTATTTTGCAAGCTATGTTATTTAATATGGTAAATATTTTGTTATGTGTTATTTTATTTTCTATAATATGTTATAAGTTATGTGTTATAAGTTGAAGTGTTGAAGGAGTATTTTGAATGTTTTCATATGTTGTATGTTATGCTATTTTAGGGTTTATGTTATGTGTTAAAGTATATGTTATGTTATATGTATTTTTTGTGTTATATGCTATGTTTTGTTATATAATATATATACGGTAGATGTTTTATTGTGTGTTATGTAATATTATATGCTATGTTATGTTATAAATGATGTTATGTTATATATTATGTTTAGTTATATGTTTTTTATGGTGTAAGTTATATGTTATGTTACTTTAATGTGTGTTTATATATATATATATATATATATATATATATATATATATAAATAATGGTAAATGCACAGAAGAAAGGCCTGGCAGTCTACTTTTGTATTATGCTGAGAAATATTATGTTATGTTTTGTGTTTTATATGTTTTGCTATATGTTATTTTATCCATGATGTTAGGTTACCTAGTACGTTATTTTATTTGCTATGCTATGTCATATGTTATGTTATATTTGAAATGTTTTACTATGTTATATGCTATGCTATATATTATGTTATGTTAAATGCTAAGGCAATTAATGTTATGTGTTCTAATATATATTATGTTACATGCTAGTCTATATTCTATGCTATGTTCTGTGCTATGTTATGTGATATGGTATATGTTTTGTTATGTTATGTTGTGTTATGTTATATGTTATGTTAAAAGTTATGTGTTATAGGTTGAAGGGTTGAAGGTGAAAGATCACATTTGGCGTGAGAACAGTGACAGCGTTGATCTTCTATTGGGCAGAAGAAAAGCCTGGCCATCAACTACTTCTTTATTATGCCAAGAAATATTATATATTATGTTGTTTCTTCTTAATGTTTGTTCTATGTTATGTTATATATTATTTAATGTTATGTTATAGAATATGTTATATGTTATATTATATATTATGTTGTTTCTTCTTAATGTTTGTTCTATGTTATATATTATGTAATGTTATGTAATATAATATGTTATATGTTATGTTATATGTGTATGTTATATTTTAAATTTTATGTATATTTATTATTTCCATTCGCATGGAAAACCATTACGGTTTTTGAATTTAAAGTTTTTTTGGGCCTAACGCTCAACATTAATAAAAAAAATGTATTGCGGTTGTATTGATCCACAGACCCACTTGTTCACATGTCCGTGTTCTCTGCTGCCATGGCCAGGCACAGATATGAGATGATATTGCATTTTATGCACTTCAATGACAGCACACTCAGTCGTCCTCGGGGTGACCCTGAATTTGACCGGCTCCACAAAATTCGGTCCCTCGTAAATCACTTTCCCCAAACATTTTCAAATGTGTATACTCCCCATCAAAAAATCTGCATCGATGAGTCCCTCATTCAATTTTCCGGCCGCCTTGTAATCAAACATTATATCCCCAGCAAGCGTGCCAGATATGGGGTCAAGATGTGTAAGACCCGTGAGAGAGCAACAGGCTATACATGTAAGTTTCGGATTTACGGGAGAAAAGATAGTCACATGGAGCCCCCCGGATGCCCAGACTACATGGGGAGCAGTGGCAAGATAGTTTGGGACTTGGTGTCATCCTTTTTCCATATGGGGTACCACTTATACGTGGACAATTTTTATTCAAGCGTGCCACTATTTAGACATTTGTTCAATCTGGGAATTTACGCATGTGGCACTGTGCGATCTAATCGCCGGTGCTTCCCCCAATGGCTTGTAAATACCCGTCTTAAAAAGGGGGAAAAAGCCTGCTTGAGAAACGAAGAATTGCTCGCAGTGAAGTGGAAGGACAAACGGGATGTTTACCTCCTGTCTTCCATTCACGCAGATACGACCATCCAAATTGCCACGGCAGCTGGTGTTGTTTAGAAGCCCCTCTGTGTCCACGATTATAACCTTAACATGGGAGGGGTGGACTACAACGACCAGATGATGAAGCCGTACTTAGTTTCCCGAAAAGCCAGACGCTGGTACAAAAAAGTGTCTGTTTGTTTATTTCAATTGGCTTTATATATGGCTTTTGTTCTCTACAAAGCAACTGGACATAGTGAAGCCTACCTAAAATTCCAGTTAGAGATCATCAGGGCCCTTTTGTATCCAGAAGGTGCTATGCCCCAAACTCCCATCCCAGATGCAGTTAGCCGGCTGCATGAGAGGCATTTTCCCAATGCCATTCCTGGTACCCCAACCCCAAGAAGACCCCAAAAAGATGTCGTGTCTGTAGCAGACATGGAATTAAGCCTGACAGCCGCTTTTGTTGTCCCTCCTGTCCTGACCAACCTGGCCTCTGCGTCAAGGGCTGCTTCCGCCTCTACCATCCACTAGTGGACTATTAGTATAGGGTACCGCACGGCACAGTTCAGGGCACATTTACACAGGGTCTCGAAAGATGTTAGGTAGTCAGGAAACTGGCTATCGCATTTGGAGAGACCCTACCACCTGTTTTTAACATGTTAAAAAAAATAAATAAAAAAGTACAAATCCCCCGAAAAATTTAATATTTTATAAACAAAAAATAGTTCGTTTTTTTTGCTGTTGTCATTTATGTTATTGTTCTACTCTTACTGTTTTTTTGTTACTGTTTTATTGTTAACCTTTGCTGTTTGCAAGAATACTTTCAGCTGCAGCACTGACCTGTTTATTCTGACAGCAACGGGAACTTGCTCTCAGAATATACAAAAATCAGTGTGGGCAGCGCTGTCGGATGAGATTTTTCATCCGCAGTTAAAAAAAGAGCATATATGCCAAAGCATGGGGGCCTGGGATGGCCCGTAGGCTTCGGCCTATATATTTTATATTTGTTGGCACATTTCATGTGTGCCCACCCTTAGAAGTGGTTGGATGAAGGGATGTTTTCTAATGGTGGGCATACCACCACACACCTTTCCTTGCAGAGATATTACATTTATAAAGTTTTTTTATTGAGTTACTGTTTTATTGTTAGCAATTGTTGATTTTTTTGCAGGAATTTCAAACTGCAGCACTGACTTGTTTATTCTGACAGCAATAGGGTCTTGCTCTGAGAACAGACATAAGTAGGTGTGTGCACTGCTGTCGGATGAGATTTTTCATCTGCAGTTAAAAAAAGAGCATATATGCCAAAGCATAGGGGCCTGGGGTGGCCAGTGGGTGGATGGGCCCTACGCTTCGGCATATATATTTTATATTTGTTGGCACATTTCATGTGCGCCCACCATTAGAAGTGGGTGGATGCAGGGAGGTATTCTAATGGTGGGCATACCACACATTTTTCCGGCAGAGATTTCTTCTCTTTTTTTCCCATTCAGCCCACAGGCTGCATAAAGAAAAAAAAGAACATAGCATATATACCCAACAAGGACCAGCGACGTACTGGTACACCACTGGACTTTGAATGGTTATACCAGGGTGATGCCTGCAGCTGCCTGCTAAAGGTATACTTTTACACAAAACAATTTATATACAGTTATTGGGATTTTTTTTAACAAAAACATGTAGCAGAATAGATTGTGGCTTAAATTTATAACTAACTTTGAGTTTACAATATATTTTTTATAGCTGAAAGTAGAAAATATCGTTATTTTTCAAAATTTTTGTGTTTTTTTGTTTATAGCGCAAAAAATAAAAAGCGCACAGGTGATCAAATACCACCAAAAGAAAGCTCTATTTGTGTGAAAAAATGAACTTAAATTTTGTTTGGGTACAGCATTGCATGACCGCACAATTATCAGTTGAATTAGTGCAGCACCAAACAGCAAAAAAAGGCCTGGTCATTAAGGGGGTTAAATCCTCAGGAGGGCAAGTGGTTAAAGTATATGTTGTGTTATATGTATTTTTTGTGTTATATGCTATGTTTTGTTATCTAATATATATATATGGCAGATGTTTTATTGTGTGTTATGTAATATTATATGCTAAGTTATAAATGATGTTATGTTATATATTATGTTAAGTTATATGTTTTTTTTATGGTGTATGTTATATGTTATGTTACTTTAATGTGTGTGTGTGTATATATATGTATATGTTATATGCGCAGAAGAAAGGCCTGGCAACCTACTTTTTTATTATGCTGAGAAATATTGTTATGTTGTGTGTTTTATATGTTTTGTTATATGTTATTTTATCCATGATGTTAGGTTACCTAGTACGTTATTTTATATGCTATGCTATTTCATATGTTATGTTATATTTGAAATGTTTTACTATGTTATATGCTATGCTATATATTATATTATGTTATGTGCTGTGGCAATTAATGTTATGTGTTCTAATATATATTATGTTACATGCTATGCTATGTTCTATGCTATGTTATGTGATATGTTATGTTATATGGTATATGTTTTGTTATGTTATGTTGTGTATGTTATATGTTATGTTAAACGTTATGTGTTATAGGTTGAAGTGTTGAAGGAGAAAAATCACATTTGGCGTGAGAAGAGTGACAGCTTTGATCTTCTTTTGCACAGAAGAAAGGCCTGGCCATCCACTTCTGAATTATGCCAAAAATGTTATATTTTATGTTGCTTGTTTTATGTTGTGTTATGGTGCATATTTTGTAATGTTATGTTATATTGTATATTATGATCTGTTATATGTTGTGTTATATTTTGAATGTTTTCATATGTTGTATGTTATGCTATTTTAGGGTTTTTGTTATGTGTTAAAGTATATGTTTTGTTATATGTATTTTTTGTGTTACATGCTATGTTTTGTTATATCATATATATATATATGGTAGATGTTTTATTGTGTGTTATGTAATATTATATGTTTTGTTATGTTATAAATGATGTTATGTTATATAATATGTTAAGTTATATGTTTTTTTATGGTGTATGTTATATGTTATGTTACTTTAATGTGTGTGTATATATAAATATATATATAAATATATATATATATATATATATATATATATATATCTCATGATATGATATTATGATGTATGGTTTGATGCAAAATATGTTATATTATGCTGTGCATTATGTTCTATGTTATGTTATGAAATGTTGTGAAATGGTTTGATATGATGTAAAATGATATGATTTAAAATGATGGTATAATATGATATGAACTAATGTTATTATATCAATTGATGTTCTGATATGATGATGGGATGTAATGATGCATGCAATGCCAAGCTGCGGTTTCTAAAGCGAGCAAAATCCTCTCTTGTATTAAAAAAAGGTATTGACTCCAGAGAGGAGTACATCATTCTACCCTTTTACAAATCATTAGTAAAAAATGAAATTCACTCTCCAAATACGGAGAGGTTTGTTCACAGTAAAAGCTGTGGAAATGTGCAATAGTCTCCCTCAAGAGTTGGTTTTGGCCAGCTCAGTGGATTGCTTTAAAAAAGTCCTGGATTCTCTCTTGGATACACAGGATATAACTGGATACTAACATTTATAGGCAAAGTTGATACAGGAAATATCTGATTGTCTCTCGGGGGATCACAAAGAACTTTTTTCCCTGTACCAGTAAATTAGATTATGCATTGCTAGGTTTTTGCCTTCTTCTTGATCAACTGTGGGTATAGGATTATAACCTTTTTTTTGGTTTAACTGGACGGACTTTTGTCTTTTTTCAGCCATAGTAACTATGTAACTACGTAACTATGTTGTGATATGATAATGGTATGCTATGACATGATGGTGTGATATGGTACAATACGAAATGATAGTCTGATATGAAATGATATTATGGTATGGTATGATATGATGTTATGTGATGATCCCTGGACATGGTACATAAGCTTGTCGAGCTTCTGGGGCTTGCATGTATCTATGAAGCCTAAATCTATACCATCGGTAGTTTTCCTTCCAGCAGGGTTACCCAATTTGGACAGGATCCGGTGGAGATATTAGACTAATGATGTACCACCCGTCTGGGCAGCAGCGGACGGGCAGTGTTGAAGACGGAAGATCACATATGGTGTGACAATGGCGACTGCATCAAACTTACACTGCGCAGAAGAAAGGCCTGGCAACCTACTTCTGTATTATGCTGAGAAAAATTGTTATGTTGTATGTTTTATATGTTTTGTTATATGTTATTTTATCCATGATGTTAGGTTACCTAGTACGTTTTTTTATATGCTATGCTATGTCATATGTTATGTTATATTTGAAATGTTTTACTATGTTATATGCTATGCTATATATTATGTTATGTTATGTGCTGTGGCAATTAATGTTATGTGTTCTAATATATATTATGTTACATGCTATGCTATGTTCTATGCTATGTTATGTGATATGTTATGTTATATGGTATATGTTTTGTTATGTTATGTTGTGTATGTTATATGTTATGTTAAAAGTTATGTGCTTTAGGTTGAAGTGTTGAAGGAGAAAAATCACATTTGGCGTGAGAAGAGTGACAGCTTTGATCTTCTTTTGCACGGAAGAAAGGCCTGGTCATCCACTTCTGTATTATGCCAAAAATGTTATATTTTATGTTGCTTGTTTTATGTTTTGTTATGGTGCATATTTTGTAATGTTATGTTATATTGTATATTATGATCTGTTATATGTTGTGTTATATTTTGAATGTTTTCATATGTTGTATGTTATGCTATTTTAGGGTTTATGTTATGTGTTAAAGTATATGTTTTGTTATATGTATTTTTTGTGTTATATGCTATGTTTTGTTATATAATACATATATGGTAGATGTTTTATTGTGTGTTATGTAATATTATATGTTATGTTATGTTATAAATGATAATATGTTATATAACATGTTAACTTATATGTTTTTTTATGGTGTATGTTATATGTAATGTTACTTTAATGTGTGTGTATATATAAATAAATAAATATATATATATATATATATATATATATATCAAGATATGATATTATGATGTATGGTTTCATGCAAAATATGTTATATTATGCAACATTATGTTCTATGTTATGTTATGAAATGTTGTGAAATGGTTTGATATGATGTAAAATGATATGATTTAAAATGATGGTATAATATGATATGAACTAATGTTATTATATCAATTGATGTTCTGATATGATGATGGGATGTAATGATGCATGCAATGCCAAGCTGCGGTTTGTAAAGCAAGCAAAATCCTCTCTTGTATTAAAAAAAGGTATTGACTCCAGAGAGGAGTACATCATTCTACCCTTTTACAAATCATTAGTAAAAAATGAAATTCACTCTCCAAATACTGAAAAGTTTGTTCACAGTAAAAGCTGTGGAAATGTGCAATAGACTCCCTCAAGAGTTGGTTCTTGCCAGCTCAGTGGATTGCTTTAAAAAAGTCCTGGATTCTCTCTTGGATACACAGGATATAACTGGATACTAACATTTATAGGCAAAGTTGATACAGGAAATATCTGATTGTCTCTCGGGGGATCACGAAGAACTTTTTTCCCTGTACCAGTAAATTAGATTATGCATTGCTAAGTTTTTTGCCTTCTTCTGGATCAACTGTGGTTATAGGATTATAACATTTTTTTTTGGTTTAATTGGATGGACTTTTGTCTTTTTTCAGCCATACTAACTATGTAACTACGTAACTATGTTGTGATATGATAATGGTATGCTATGACATGATGGTGTGATATGGTACAATACGAAATGATAGTCTGATATGAAATGATATTATGGTATGGTATGATATGATGTTATGTGATGATCCCTGGACATGGTACATAAGCTTGTCGAGCTTCTGGGGCTTGCATGTATCTATGAAGCCTAAATCTATACCATCGGTAGTTTTCCTACCAGCAGGGTTACCCAAGGTGGACAGGTTCCGGTGGAGATATTAGACTAATGATGTACCACCCGTCTGGGCAGCAGCGGACGGGCAGTGTTGAAGACGGAAGATCACATATGGTGTGACAACGGCGACTGCATCAAACTTACACTGCGCAGAAGAAAGGCCTGGCAACCTACTTCTGTATTATGCTGAGAAATATTATGTTATGTTTTGTGTTTTATGTTTTGTTATATGTTATTTTATCCATGATGTTAGGTTACCTAGTACGTTATTTTATATGCTATGCTATGTCATATGTTATGTTATATTTGAAATGTTTTACTATGTTATATGCTATGCTATATATTTTGTTATGTTAAATGCTAAGGCAATTAATGTTATGTGTTCTAATATATATTATGTTACATGCTAGTCTATATTCTATGCCATGTTCTGTGCTATGTTATGTGATATGATATGTTATGTGATATGGTATATGTTTTGTTATGTTATGTTGTGTTATGTTATATGTTATGTTAAAAGTTATGTGTTATAGGTTGAAGGGTTGAAGGTGAAAGATCACATTTGGCGTGAGAACAGTGACAGCGTTGATCTTCTATTGGGCAGAAGAAAAGCCTGGCCATCAGCTACTTCTTTATTATGCCAAGAAATGTTATATATTATGTTGTTTCTTCTTAATGTTTGTTCTATGTTATGTTATATATTATTTAATGTTATGTTATAGAATATGTTATATGTTATGTTATGTTAAATGTTATGTTATTTTTTAAATGTTATGTACAGTATATTTGTTATATATGTGATGTTTTACATGTTGTGCTTTTTTATATGTTGTGTTATTTTATTTTTTTCTGTCGTTTTCTAGTATATCAAATATGTCTTTTATATGTTATTTTGCAAGCTATGTTATTTAATATGGTAAATATTTTGTTATGTGTTATTTTATTTTCTATAATATGTTATAAGTTATGTGTTATAAGTTGAAGTGTTGAAGGAGTATTTTGAATGTTTTCATATGTTGTATGTTATGCTATTTTAGGGTTTATGTTATGTGTTAAAGTATATGTTATGTTATATGTATTTTTTGTGTTATATGCTATGTTTTGTTATATAATATATATATGGTAGATGTTTTATTGTGTGTTATGTAATATTATATGCTATGTTATGTTATAAATGATGTTATGTTATATATTATGTTTAGTTATATGTTTTTTATGGTGTAAGTTATATGTTATGTTACTTTAATGTGTGTTTATATATATATATATATATATATATAAATAATGGTAAATGCACAGAAGAAAGGCCTGGCAGTCTACTTTTGTATTATGCTGAGAAATATTATGTTATGTTTTGTGTTTTATATGTTTTGCTATATGTTATTTTATCCATGATGTTAGGTTACCTAGTACGTTATTTTATTTGCTATGCTATGTCATATGTTATGTTATATTTGAAATGTTTTACTATGTTATATGCTATGCTATATATTATGTTATGTTAAATGCTAAGGCAATTAATGTTATGTGTTCTAATATATATTATGTTACATGCTAGTCTATATTCTATGCTATGTTTTGTGCTATGTTATGTGATATGGTATATGTTTTGTTATGTTATGTTGTGTTATGTTATATGTTATGTTAAAAGTTATGTGTTATAGGTTGAAGGGTTGAAGGTGAAAGATCACATTTGGCGTGAGAACAGTGACAGCGTTGATCTTCTATTGGGCAGAAGAAAAGCCTGGCCATCAACTACTTCTTTATTATGCCAAGAAATGTTATATATTATGTTGTTTCTTCTTAATGTTTGTTCTATGTTATGTTATATATTATTTAATGTTATGTTATAGAATATGTTATATGTTATATTATATATTATGTTGTTTCTTCTTAATGTTTGTTCTATGTTATATATTATGTAATGTTATGTAATATAATATGTTATATGTGTATGTTATATTTTAAATTTTATGTATATTTATTATTTCCATTCGCATGGAAAACCATTACGGTTTTTGAATTTAAAGTTTTTTTGGGCCTAACGCTCAACATTAATAAAAAAAATGTATTGCGGTTGTATTGGTCCACAGACCCACTTGTTCACATGTCCGTGTTCTCTGCTGCCATGGCCAGGCACAGATATGAGATGATATTGCATTTTATGCACTTCAATGACAGCACACTCAGTCGTCCTCGGGGTGACCCTGAATTTGACCGGCTCCACAAAATTCGGTCCCTCGTAAATCACTTTCCCCAAACATTTTCAAATGTGTATACTCCCCATCAAAAAATCTGCATCGATGAGTCCCTCATTCAATTTTCCGGCCGCCTTGTAATCAAACATTATATCCCCAGCAAGCGTGCCAGATATGGGGTCAAGATGTGTAAGACCCGTGAGAGAGCAACAGGCTATACATGTAAGTTTCGGATTTACGGGAGAAAAGATAGTCACATGGAGCCCCCCGGATGCCCAGACTACATGGGGAGCAGTGGCAAGATAGTTTGGGACTTGGTGTCATCCTTTTTCCATATGGGGTACCACTTATACGTGGACAATTTTTATTCAAGCGTGCCACTATTTAGACATTTGTTCAATCTGGGAATTTACGCATGTGGCACTGTGCGATCTAATCGCCGGTGCTTCCCCCAACGGCTTGTAAATACCCGTCTTAAAAAGGGGGAAAAAGCCTGCTTGAGAAACGAAGAATTGCTCGCAGTGAAGTGGAAGGACAAACGGGATGTTTACCTCCTGTCTTCCATTCACGCAGATACGACCATCCAAATTGCCACGGCAGCTGGTGTTGTTTAGAAGCCCCTCTGTGTCCACGATTATAACCTTAACATGGGAGGGGTGGACTACAACGACCAGATGATGAAGCCGTACTTAGTTTCCCGAAAAGCCAGACGCTGGTACAAAAAAGTGTCTGTTTGTTTATTTCAATTGGCTTTATATATGGCTTTTGTTCTCTACAAAGCAACTGGACATAGTGAAGCCTACCTAAAATTCCAGTTAGAGATCATCAGGGCCCTTTTGTATCCAGAAGGTGCTATGCCCCAAACTCCCATCCCAGATGCAATTAGCCGGCTGCATGAGAGGCATTTTCCCAATGCCATTCCTGGTACCCCAACCCCAAGAAGACCCCAAAAAGATGTCGTGTCTGTAGCAGACATGGAATTAAGCCTGACAGCCGCTTTTGTTGTCCCTTCTGTCCTGACCAACCTGGCCTCTGCGTCAAGGGCTGCTTCCGCCTCTACCATCCACTAGTGGACTATTAGTATAGGGTACCGCACGGCACAGTTCAGGGCACATTTACACAGGGTCTCGAAAGATGTTAGGTAGTCAGGAAACTGGCTATCGCATTTGGAGAGACCCTACCACCTGTTTTTAACATGTTAAAAAAAATAAATAAAAAAGTACAAATCCCCCGAAAAATTTAATATTTTAAAAACAAAAAATAGTTTGTTTTTTTTGCTGTTGTCATTTATGTTATTGTTCTACTCTTACTGTTTTTTGTTACTGTTTTATTGTTAACCTTTGCTGTTTGCAAGAATACTTTCAGCTGCAGCACTGACCTGTTTATTCTGACAGCAACGGGAACTTGCTCTCAGAATATACAAAAATCAGTGTGGGCAGCGCTGTCGGATGAGATTTTTCATCCGCAGTTAAAAAAAGAACATATATGCCAAAGCATGGGGGCCTGGGATGGCCCGTAGGATTCGGCCTATATATTTTATATTTGTTGGCACATTTCATGTGTGCCCACCCTTAGAAGTGGTTGGATGAAGGGATGTTTTCTAATGGTGGGCATACCACCACACACCTTTCCTTGCAGAGATATTACATTTATAAAGTTTTTTTATTGAGTTACTGTTTTATTGTTAACAATTGTTGATTTTTTTGCAGGAATTTCAAACTGCAGCACTGACTTGTTTATTCTGACAGCAATAGGGTCTTGCTCTGAGAATAGACATAAGTAGGTGTGTGCACTGCTGTCGGATGAGATTTTTCATCTGCAGTTAAAAAAAGAGCATATATGCCAAAGCATAGGGGCCTGGGGTGGCCAGTGGGTGGATGGGCCCTACGCTTCGGCATATATATTTTATATTTGTTGGCACATTTCATGTGTGCCCACCATTAGAAGTGGGTGGATGCAGGGAGGTATTCTAATGGTGGGCATACCACACATTTTTCCGGCAGAGATTTCTTCTCTTTTTTTCCCATTCAGCCCACAGGCTGCATAAAGAAAAAAAAGAACATAGCATATATACCCAACAAGGACCAGCGACGTACTGGTACACCACTGGACTTTGAATGGTTATACCAGGGTGATGCCTGCAGCTGCCTGCTAAAGGTATACTTTCACACAAAACAATTTATATACAGTTTTTGGGATTTTTTTTAACAAAAACATGTAGCAGAATAGATTGTGGCTTAAATTTATAACTAACTTTGAGTTTACAATATATTTTTTATAGCTGAAAGTAGAAAATATCGTTATTTTTCAAAATTTTTGTGTTTTTTTGTTTATAGCGCAAAAAATAAAAAGCGCACAGGTGATCAAATACCACCAAAAGAAAGCTCTATTTGTGTGAAAAAATGAACTTAAATTTTGTTTGGGTACAGCATTGCATGACCGCACAATTATCAGTTGAATTAGTGCAGCACCAAACAGCAAAAAAAGGCCTGGTCATTAAGGGGGTTAAATCCTCAGGAGGGCAAGTGGTTAAAGTATATGTTGTGTTATATGTATTTTTTGTGTTATATGCTATGTTTTGTTATCTAATATATATATATGGCAGATGTTTTATTGTGTGTTATGTAATATTATATGCTAAGTTATAAATGATGTTATGTTATATATTATGTTAAGTTATATGTTTTTTTTATGGTGTATGTTATATGTTATGTTACTTTAATGTGTGTGTGTGTGTGTATATATATGTATATGTTATATGCGCAGAAGAAAGGCCTGGCAACCTACTTTTGTATTATGCTGAGAAATATTGTTATGTTGTGTGTTTTATATGTTTTGTTATATGTTATTTTATCCATGATGTTAGGTTACCTAGTACGTTATTTTATATGCTATGCTATGTCATATGTTATGTTATATTTGAAATGTTTTACTATGTTATATGCTATGCTATATATTATATTATGTTATGTGCTGTGGCAATTAATGTTATGTGTTCTAATATATATTATGTTACATGCTATGCTATGTTCTATGCTATGTTATGTGATATGTTATGTTATATGGTATATGTTTTGTTATGTTATGTTGTGTATGTTATATGTTATGTTAAAAGTTATGTGTTATAGGTTGAAGTGTTGAAGGAGAAAAATCACATTTGGCGTGAGAAGAGTGACAGCTTTGATCTTCTTTTGCACAGAAGAAAGGCCTGGCCATCCACTTCTGAATTATGCCAAAAATGTTATATTTTATGTTGCTTGTTTTATGTTTTGTTATGGTGCATATTTTGTAATGTTATGTTATATTGTATATTATGATCTGTTATATGTTGTGTTATATTTTGAATGTTTTCATATGTTGTATGTTATGCTATTTTAGGGTTTTTGTTATGTGTTAAAGTATATGTTTTGTTATATGTATTTTTTGTGTTACATGCTATGTTTTGTTATATCATATATATATATGGTAGATGTTTTATTGTGTGTTATGTAATATTATATGTTATGTTATGTTATAAATGATGTTATGTTATATAATATGTTAAGTTATATTTTTTTTATGGTGTATGTTATATGTTATGTTACTTTAATGTGTGTGTATATATAAATATATATATAAATATATATATATATATATATATATATATATCTCATGATATGATATTATGATGTATGGTTTGATGCAAAATATGTTATATTATGCTGTGCATTATGTTCTATGTTATGTTATGAAATGTTGTGAAATGGTTTGATATGATGTAAAATGATATGATTTAAAATGATGGTATAATATGATATGAACTAATGTTATTATATCAATTGATGTTCTGATATGATGATGGGATGTAATGATGCATGCAATGCCAAGCTGCGGTTTCTAAAGCGAGCAAAATCCTCTCTTGTATTAAAAAAAGGTATTGACTCCAGAGAGGAGTACATCATTCTACCCTTTTACAAATCATTAGTAAAAAATGAAATTCACTCTCCAAATACGGAGAGGTTTGTTCACAGTAAAAGCTGTGGAAATGTGCAATAGTCTCCCTGAAGAGTTGGTTTTGGCCAGCTCAGTGGATTGCTTTAAAAAAGTCCTGGATTCTCTCTTGGATACACAGGATATAACTGGATACTAACATTTATAGGCAAAGTTGATACAGGAAATATCTGATTGTCTCTCGGGGGATCACGAAGAACTTTTTTCCCTGTACCAGTAAATTAGATTATGCATTGCTAGGTTTTTGCCTTCTTCTTGATCAACTGTGGGTATAGGATTATAACCTTTTTTTTGGTTTAACTGGACGGACTTTTGTCTTTTTTCAGCCATAGTAACTATGTAACTACGTAACTATGTTGTGATATGATAATGGTATGCTATGACATGATGGTGTGATATGGTACAATACGAAATGATAGTCTGATATGAAATGATATTATGGTATGGTATGATATGATGTTATGTGATGATCCCTGGACATGGTACATAAGCTTGTCGAGCTTCTGGGGCTTGCATGTATCTATGAAGCCTAAATCTATACCATCGGTAGTTTTCCTTCCAGCAGGGTTACCCAATTTGGACAGGATCCGGTGGAGATATTAGACTAATGATGTACCACCCGTCTGGGCAGCAGCGGACGGGCAGTGTTGAAGACGGAAGATCACATATGGTGTGACAACGGCGACTGCATCAAACTTACACTGCGCAGAAGAAAGGCCTGGCAACCTACTTCTGTATTATGCTGAGAAAAATTGTTATGTTGTATGTTTTATATGTTTTGTTATATGTTATTTTATCCATGATGTTAGGTTACCTAGTACGTTATTTTATATGCTATGCTATGTCATATGTTATGTTATATTTGAAATGTTTTACTATGTTATATGCTATGCTATATATTATGTTATGTTATGTGCTGTGGCAATTAATGTTATGTGTTCTAATATATATTATGTTACATGCTATGTTCTATGCTATGTTATGTGATATGTTATGTTATATGGTATATGTTTTGTTATGTTATGTTGTGTATGTTATATGTTATGTTAAAAGTTATGTGCTTTAGGTTGAAGTGTTGAAGGAGAAAAATCACATTTGGCGTGAGAAGAGTGACAGCTTTGATCTTCTTTTGCACGGAAGAAAGGCCTGGTCATCCACTTCTGTATTATGCCAAAAATGTTATATTTTATGTTGCTTGTTTTATGTTTTGTTATGGTGCATATTTTGTAATGTTATGTTATATTGTATATTATGATCTGTTATATGTTGTGTTATATTTTGAATGTTTTCATATGTTGTATGTTATGCTATTTTAGGGTTTATGTTATGTGTTAAAGTATATGTTTTGTTATATGTATTTTTTGTGTTATATGCTATGTTTTGTTATATAATACATATATGGTAGATGTTTTATTGTGTGTTATGTAATATTATATGTTATGTTATGTTATGTTATAAATGATGTTATGTTATATAATATGTTAACTTATATGTTTTTTTATGGTGTATGTTATATGTAATGTTACTTTAATGTGTGTGTATATATAAATAAATAAATAAATATATATATATATATATATATATATATCAAGATATGATATTATGATGTATGGTTTGATGCAAAATATGTTATATTATGCTTCATTATGTTCTATCTTATGTTATGAAATGTTGTGAAATGGTTTGATATGATGTAAAATGATATGATTTAAAATGATGGTATAATATGATATGAACTAATGTTATTATATCAATTGATGTTCTGATATGATGATGGGATGTAATGATGCATGCAATGCCAAGCTGCGGTTTCTAAAGCGAGCAAAATCCTCTCTTGTATTAAAAAAAGGTATTGACTCCAGAGAGGAGTACATCATTCTACCTTTTTACAAATCATTAGTAAAAAATGAAATTCACTCTCCAAATACTGAAAAGTTTGTTCACAGTAAAAGCTGTGGAAATGTGCAATAGACTCCCTCAAGAGTTGGTTCTTGCCAGCTCAGTGGATTGCTTTAAAAAAAGTCCTGGATTCTCTCTTGGATACACAGGATATAACTGGATACTAACATTTATAGGCAAAGTTGATACAGGAAATATCTGATTGTCTCTCGGGGGATCACGAAGAACTTTTTTCCCTGTACCAGTAAATTAGATTATGCATTGCTAAGTTTTTTGCCTTCTTCTGGATCAACTGTGGGTATAGGATTATAACATTTTTTTTTGGTTTAATTGGATGGACTTTTGTCTTTTTTTCAGCCATACTAACTATGTAACTACGTAACTATGTTGTGATATGATAATGGTATGCTATGACATGATGGTGTGATATGGTACAATACGAAATGATAGTCTGATATGAAATGATATTATGGTATGGTATGATATGATGTTATGTGATGATCCCTGGACATGGTACATAAGCTTGTCGAGCTTCTGGGGCTTGCATGTATCTATGAAGCCTAAATCTATACCATCGGTAGTTTTCCTACCAGCAGGGTTACCCAAGGTGGACAGGTTCCGGTGGAGATATTAGACTAATGATGTACCACCCGTCTGGGCAGCAGCGGACGGGCAGTGTTGAAGACGGAAGATCACATATGGTGTGACAACGGCGACTGCATCAAACTTACACTGCGCAGAAGAAAGGCCTGGCAACCTACTTCTGTATTATGCTGAGAAATATTATGTTATATTTTGTGTTTTATGTTTTGTTATATGTTATTTTATCCATGATGTTAGGTTACCTAGTACGTTATTTTATATGCTATGTTATGTCATATGTTATGTTATATTTGAAATGTTTTACTATGTTATATGCTATGCTATATATTTTGTTATGTTAAATGCTAAGGCAATTAATGTTATGTGTTCTAATATATATTATGTTACATGCTAGTCTATATTCTATGCCATGTTCTGTGCTATGTTATGTGATATGATATGTTATGTTATATGGTATATGTTTTGTTATGTTGTGTTATGTTATATGTTATGTTAAAAGTTATGTGTTATAGGTTGAAGGGTTGAAGATGAAAGATCACATTTGGCGTGAGAACAGTGACAGCGTTGATCTTCTATTGGGCAGAAGAAAAGCCTGGCCATCAGCTACTTCTTTATTATGCCAAGAAATGTTATATATTATGTTGTTTCTTCTTAATGTTTGTTCTATGTTATGTTATATATTATTTAATGTTATGTTATAGAATATGTTATATGTTATGTTATGTTAAATGTTATGTTATTTTTTAAATGTTATGTACAGTATATTTGTTATATATGTGATGTTTTACATGTTGTGCTTTTTTATATGTTGTGTTATTTTATTTTTTTCTGTCGTTTTCTAGTATATCAAATATGTCTTTTATATGTTATTTTGCAAGCTATGTTATTTAATATGGTAAATATTTTGTTATGTGTTATTTTATTTTCTATAATATGTTATAAGTTATGTGTTATAAGTTGAAGTGTTGAAGGAGTATTTTGAATGTTTTCATATGTTATATGTTATGCTATTTTAGGGTTTATGTTATGTGTTAAAGTATATGTTATGTTATATGTATTTTTTGTGTTATATGCTATGTTTTGTTATATAATATATATATGGTAGATGTTTTATTGTGTGTTATGTAATATTATATGCTATGTTATGTTATAAATGATGTTATGTTATATATTATGTTTAGTTATATGTTTTTTATGGTGTAAGTTATATGTTATGTTACTTTAATGTGTGTTTATATATATATATATATATATATATATAAATAATGGTAAATGCACAGAAGAAAGGCCTGGCAGTCTACTTTTGTATTATGCTGAGAAATATTATGTTATGTTTTGTGTTTTATATGTTTTGCTATATGTTATTTTATCCATGATGTTAGGTTACCTAGTACGTTATTTTATTTGCTATGCTATGTCATATGTTATGTTATATTTGAAATGTTTTACTATGTTATATGCTATGCTATATATTATGTTATGTTAAATGCTAAGGCAATTAATGTTATGTGTTCTAATATATATTATGTTACATGCTAGTCTATATTCTATGCTATGTTTTGTGCTATGTTATGTGATATGGTATATGTTTTGTTATGTTATGTTGTGTTATGTTATATGTTATGTTAAAAGTTATGTGTTATAGGTTGAAGGGTTGAAGGTGAAAGATCACATTTGGCGTGAGAACAGTGACAGCGTTGATCTTCTATTGGGCAGAAGAAAAGCCTGGCCATCAACTACTTCTTTATTATGCCAAGAAATGTTATATATTATGTTGTTTCTTCTTAATGTTTGTTCTATGTTATGTTATATATTATTTAATGTTATGTTATAGAATATGTTATATGTTATATTATATATTATGTTGTTTCTTCTTAATGTTTGTTCTATGTTATATATTATGTAATGTTATGTAATATAATATGTTATATGTGTATGTTATATTTTAAATTTTATGTATATTTATTATTTCCATTCGCATGGAAAACCATTACGGTTTTTGAATTTAAAGTTTTTTTGGGCCTAACGCTCAACATTAATAAAAAAAATGTATTGCGGTTGTATTGGTCCACAGACCCACTTGTTCACATGTCCGTGTTCTCTGCTGCCATGGCCAGGCACAGATATGAGATGATATTGCATTTTATGCACTTCAATGACAGCACACTCAGTCGTCCTCGGGGTGACCCTGAATTTGACCGGCTCCACAAAATTCGGTCCCTCGTAAATCACTTTCCCCAAACATTTTCAAATGTGTATACTCCCCATCAAAAAATCTGCATCGATGAGTCCCTCATTCAATTTTCCGGCCGCCTTGTAATCAAACATTATATCCCTAGCAAGCGTGCCAGATATGGGGTCAAGATGTGTAAGACCCGTGAGAGAGCAACAGGCTATACATGTAAGTTTCGGATTTACGGGAGAAAAGATAGTCACATGGAGCCCCCCGGATGCCCAGACTACATGGGGAGCAGTGGCAAGATAGTTTGGGACTTGGTGTCATCCTTTTTCCATATGGGGTACCACTTATACGTGGACAATTTTTATTCAAGCGTGCCACTATTTAGACATTTGTTCAATCTGGGAATTTACGCATGTGGCACTGTGCGATCTAATCGCCGGTGCTTCCCCCAACGGCTTGTAAATACCCGTCTTAAAAAGGGGGAAAAAGCCTGCTTGAGAAACGAAGAATTGCTCGCAGTGAAGTGGAAGGACAAACGGGATGTTTACCTCCTGTCTTCCATTCACGCAGATACGACCATCCAAATTGCCACGGCAGCTGGTGTTGTTTAGAAGCCCCTCTGTGTCCACGATTATAACCTTAACATGGGAGGGGTGGACTACAACGACCAGATGATGAAGCCGTACTTAGTTTCCCGAAAAGCCAGACGCTGGTACAAAAAAGTGTCTGTTTGTTTATTTCAATTGGCTTTATATATGGCTTTTGTTCTCTACAAAGCAACTGGACATAGTGAAGCCTACCTAAAATTCCAGTTAGAGATCATCAGGGCCCTTTTGTATCCAGAAGGTGCTATGCCCCAAACTCCCATCCCAGATGCAGTTAGCCGGCTGCATGAGAGGCATTTTCCCAATGCCATTCCTGGTACCCCAACCCCAAGAAGACCCCAAAAAGATGTCGTGTCTGTAGCAGACATGGAATTAAGCCTGACAGCCGCTTTTGTTGTCCCTCCTGTCCTGACCAACCTGGCCTCTGCGTCAAGGGCTGCTTCCGCCTCTACCATCCACTAGTGGACTATTAGTATAGGGTACCGCACGGCACAGTTCAGGGCACATTTACACAGGGTCTCGAAAGATGTTAGGTAGTCAGGAAACTGGCTATCGCATTTGGAGAGACCCTACCACCTGTTTTTAACATGTTAAAAAAAATAAATAAAAAAGTACAAATCCCCCGAAAAATTTAATATTTTAAAAACAAAAAATAGTTTGTTTTTTTTGCTGTTGTCATTTATGTTATTGTTCTACTCTTACTGTTTTTTGTTACTGTTTTATTGTTAACCTTTGCTGTTTGCAAGAATACTTTCAGCTGCAGCACTGACCTGTTTATTCTGACAGCAACGGGAACTTGCTCTCAGAATATACAAAAATCAGTGTGGGCAGCGCTGTCGGATGAGATTTTTCATCCGCAGTTAAAAAAAGAACATATATGCCAAAGCATGGGGGCCTGGGATGGCCCGTAGGCTTCGGCCTATATATTTTATATTTGTTGGCACATTTCATGTGTGCCCACCCTTAGAAGTGGTTGGATGAAGGGATGTTTTCTAATGGTGGGCATACCACCACACACCTTTCCTTGCAGAGATATTACGTTTATAAAGTTTTTTTATTGAGTTACTGTTTTATTGTTAACAATTGTTGATTTTTTTGCAGGAATTTCAAACTGCAGCACTGACTTGTTTATTCTGACAGCAATAGGGTCTTGCTCTGAGAACAGACATAAGTAGGTGTGTGCAGTGCTGTCGGATGAGATTTTTCATCTGCAGTTAAAAAAAGAGCATATATGCCAAAGCATAGGGGCCTGGGGTGGCCAGTGGGTGGATGGGCCCTACGCTTCGGCATATATATTTTATATTTGTTGGCACATTTCATGTGTGCCCACCATTAGAAGTGGGTGGATGCAGGGAGGTATTCTAATGGTGGGCATACCACACATTTTTCCGGCAGAGATTTCTTCTCTTTTTTTCCCATTCAGCCCACAGGCTGCATAAAGAAAAAAAAGAACATAGCATATATACACAACAAGGACCAGCGACGTACTGGTACACCACTGGACTTTGAATGGTTATACCAGGGTGATGCCTGCAGCTGCCTGCTAAAGGTATACTTTCACACAAAACAATTTATATACAGTTATTGGGATTTTTTTAACAAAAACATGTAGCAGAATAGATTGTGGCTTAAATTTATAACTAACTTTGAGTTTACAATATATTTTTTATAGCTGAAAGTAGAAAATATTGTTATTTTTCAAAATTTTTGTGTTTTTTTGTTTATAGCGCAAAAAATAAAAAGCGCACAGGTGATCAAATACCACCAAAAGAAAGCTCTATTTGTGTGAAAAAATGAACTTAAATTTTGTTTGGGTACAGCATTGCATGACCGCACAATTATCAGTTGAATTAGTGCAGCACCAAACAGCAAAAAAAGGCCTGGTCATTAAGGGGGTTAAATCCTCAGGAGGGCAAGTGGTTAAAGTATATGTTGTGTTATATGTATTTTTTGTGTTATATGCTATGTTTTGTTATCTAATATATATATATGGCAGATGTTTTATTGTGTGTTATGTAATATTATATGCTAAGTTATAAATGATGTTATGTTATATATTATGTTAAGTTATATGTTTTTTTTATGGTGTATGTTATATGTTATGTTACTTTAATGTGTGTGTGTGTATATATATGTATATGTTATATGCGCAGAAGAAAGGCCTGGCAACCTACTTTTGTATTATGCTGAGAAATATTGTTATGTTGTGTGTTTTATATGTTTTGTTATATGTTATTTTATCCATGATGTTAGGTTACCTAGTACGTTATTTTATATGCTATGCTATGTCATATGTTATGTTATATTTGAAATGTTTTACTATGTTATATGCTATGCTATATATTATATTATGTTATGTGCTGTGGCAATTAATGTTATGTGTTCTAATATATATTATGTTACATGCTATGCTATGTTCTATGCTATGTTATGTGATATGTTATGTTATGTTATATGGTATATGTTTTGTTATGTTATGTTGTGTATGTTATATGTTATGTTAAAAGTTATGTGTTATAGGTTGAAGTGTTGAAGGAGAAAAATCACATTTGGCGTGAGAAGAGTGACAGCTTTGATCTTCTTTTGCACAGAAGAAAGGCCTGGCCATCCACTTCTGAATTATGCCAAAAATGTTATATTTTATGTTGCTTGTTTTATGTTTTGTTATGGTGCATATTTTGTAATGTTATGTTATATTGTATATTATGATCTGTTATATGTTGTGTTATATTTTGAATGTTTTCATATGTTGTATGTTATGCTATTTTAGGGTTTTTGTTATGTGTTAAAGTATATGTTTTGTTATATGTATTTTTTGTGTTACATGCTATGTTTTGTTATATAATACATATATGGTAGATGTTTTATTGTGTGTTATGTAATATTATATGTTATGTTATGTTATAAATGATGTTATGTTATATAATATATTAACTTATATGTTTTTTTATGGTGTATGTTATATGTAATGTTACTTTAATGTGTGTGTATATATAAATAAATAAATAAATATATATATATATATATATATATATATATATCAAGATATGATATTATGATGTATGGTTTGATGCAAAATATGTTATATTATGCTACATTATGTTCTATGTTATGTTATGAAATGTTGTGAAATGGTTTGATATGATGTAAAATGATATGATTTAAAATGATGGTATAATATGATATGAACTAATGTTATTATATCAATTGATGTTCTGATATGATGATGGGATGTAATGATGCATGCAATGCCAAGCTGCGGTTTCTAAAGCAAGCAAAATCCTCTCTTGTATTAAAAAAAAGGTATTGACTCCAGAGAGGAGTACATCATTCTACCCTTTTACAAATCATTAGTAAAAAATGAAATTCACTCTCCAAATACTGAAAAGTTTGTTCACAGTAAAAGCTGTGGAAATGTGCAATAGACTCCCTCAAGAGTTGGTTCTTGCCAGCTCAGTGGATTGCTTTAAAAAAGTCCTGGATTCTCTCTTGGATACACAGGATATAACTGGATACTAACATTTATAGGCAAAGTTGATACAGGAAATATCTGATTGTCTCTCGGGGGATCACGAAGAACTTTTTTCCCTGTACCAGTAAATTAGATTATGCATTGCTAAGTTTTTTGCCTTCTTCTGGATCAACTGTGGGTATAGGATTATAACATTTTTTTTTGGTTTAATTGGATGGACTTTTGTCTTTTTTCAGCCATACTAACTATGTAACTACGTAACTATGTTGTGATATGATAATGGTATGCTATGACATGATGGTGTGATATGGTACAATACGAAATGATAGTCTGATATGAAATGATATTATGGTATGGTATGATATGATGTTATGTGATGATCCCTGGACATGGTACATAAGCTTGTCGAGCTTCTGGGGCTTGCATGTATCTATGAAGCCTAAATCTATACCATCGGTAGTTTTCCTACCAGCAGGGTTACCCAAGGTGGACAGGTTCCAGTGGAGATATTAGACTAATGATGTACCACCCGTCTGGGCAGCAGCGGACGGGCAGTGTTGAAGACGGAAGATCACATATGGTGTGACAACGGCGACTGCATCAAACTTACACTGCGCAGAAGAAAGGCCTGGCAACCTACTTTTGTATTATGCTGAGAAATATTATGTTATGTTTTGTGTTTTATGTTTTGTTATATGTTATTTTATCCATGATGTTAGGTTACCTAGTACGTTATTTTATATGCTATGCTAGGTCATATGTTATGTTATATTTGAAATGTTTTACTATGTTATATGCTATGCTATATATTTTGTTATGTTAAATGCTAAGGCAATTAATGTTATGTGTTCTAATATATATTATGTTACATGCTAGTCTATATTCTATGCCATGTTCTGTGCTATGTTATGTGATATGATATGTTATGTTATATGGTATATGTTTTGTTATGTTATGTTGTGTTATGTTATATGTTATGTTAAAAGTTATGTGTTATAGGTTGAAGGGTTGAAGGTGAAAGATCACATTTGGCGTGAGAACAGTGACAGCGTTGATCTTCTATTGGGCAGAAGAAAAGCCTGGCCATCAGCTACTTCTTTATTATGCCAAGAAATGTTATATATTATGTTGTTTCTTCTTAATGTTTGTTCTATGTTATGTTATATATTATTTAATGTTATGTTATAGAATATGTTATATGTTATGTTATGTTAAATGTTATGTTATTTTTTAAATGTTATGTACAGTATATTTGTTATATATGTGATGTTTTACATGTTGTGCTTTTTTATATGTTGTGTTATTTTATTTTTTTCTGTCGTTTTCTAGTATATCAAATATGTCTTTTATATGTTATTTTGCAAGCTATGTTATTTAATATGGTAAATATTTTGTTATGTGTTATTTTATTTTCTATAATATGTTATAAGTTATGTGTTATAAGTTGAAGTGTTGAAGGAGTATTTTGAATGTTTTCATATGTTGTATGTTATGCTATTTTAGGGTTTATGTTATGTGTTAAAGTATATGTTATGTTATATGTATTTTTTGTGTTATATGCTATGTTTTGTTATATAATATATATATGGTAGATGTTTTATTGTGTGTTATGTAATATTATATGCTATGTTATGTTATAAATGATGTTATGTTATATATTATGTTTAGTTATATGTTTTTTATGGTGTAAGTTATATGTTATGTTACTTTAATGTGTGTTTATATATATATATATATATATATATATATATATATATATATATAAATAATGGTAAATGCACAGAAGAAAGGCCTGGCAGTCTACTTTTGTATTATGCTGAGAAATAGTATGTTATGTTTTGTGTTTTATATGTTTTGCTATATGTTATTTTATCCATGATGTTAGGTTACCTAGTACGTTATTTTATTTGCTATGCTATGTCATATGTTATGTTATATTTGAAATGTTTTACTATGTTATATGCTATGCTATATATTATGTTATGTTAAATGCTAAGGCAATTAATGTTATGTGTTCTAATATATATTATGTTACATGCTAGTCTATATTCTATGCTATGTTCTGTGCTATGTTATGTGATATGGTATATGTTTTGTTATGTTATGTTGTGTTATGTTATATGTTATGTTAAAAGTTATGTGTTATAGGTTGAAGGGTTGAAGGTGAAAGATCACATTTGGCGTGAGAACAGTGACAGCGTTGATCTTCTATTGGGCAGAAGAAAAGCCTGGCCATCAACTACTTCTTTATTATGCCAAGAAATGTTATATATTATGTTGTTTCTTCTTAATGTTTGTTCTATGTTATGTTATATATTATTTAATGTTATGTTATAGAATATGTTATATGTTATATTATATATTATGTTGTTTCTTCTTAATGTTTGTTCTATGTTATATATTATGTAATGTTATGTAATATAATATGTTATATGTTATGTTATATGTGTATGTTATATTTTAAATTTTATGTATATTTATTATTTCCATTCGCATGGAAAACCATTACGGTTTTTGAATTTAAAGTTTTTTTGGGCCTAACGCTCAACATTAATAAAAAAAATGTATTGCGGTTGTATTGGTCCACAGACCCACTTGTTCACATGTCCGTGTTCTCTGCTGCCATGGCCAGGCACAGATATGAGATGATATTGCATTTTATGCACTTCAATGACAGCACACTCAGTCGTCCTCGGGGTGACCCTGAATTTGACCGGCTCCACAAAATTCGGTCCCTCGTAAATCACTTTCCCCAAACATTTTCAAATGTGTATACTCCCCATCAAAAAATCTGCATCGATGAGTCCCTCATTCAATTTTCCGGCCGCCTTGTAATCAAACATTATATCCCCAGCAAGCGTGCCAGATATGGGGTCAAGATGTGTAAGACCCGTGAGAGAGCAACAGGCTATACATGTAAGTTTCGGATTTACGGGAGAAAAGATAGTCACATGGAGCCCCCCGGATGCCCAGACTACATGGGGAGCAGTGGCAAGATAGTTTGGGACTTGGTGTCATCCTTTTTCCATATGGGGTACCACTTATACGTGGACAATTTTTATTCAAGCGTGCCACTATTTAGACATTTGTTCAATCTGGGAATTTACGCATGTGGCACTGTGCGATCTAATCGCCGGTGCTTCCCCCAACGGCTTGTAAATACCCGTCTTAAAAAGGGGGAAAAAGCCTGCTTGAGAAACGAAGAATTGCTCGCAGTGAAGTGGAAGGACAAACGGGATGTTTACCTCCTGTCTTCCATTCACGCAGATACGACCATCCAAATTGCCACGGCAGCTGGTGTTGTTTAGAAGCCCCTCTGTGTCCACGATTATAACCTTAACATGGGAGGGGTGGACTACAACGACCAGATGATGAAGCCGTACTTAGTTTCCCGAAAAGCCAGACGCTGGTACAAAAAAGTGTCTGTTTGTTTATTTCAATTGGCTTTATATATGGCTTTTGTTCTCTACAAAGCAACTGGACATAGTGAAGCCTACCTAAAATTCCAGTTAGAGATCATCAGGGCCCTTTTGTATCCAGAAGGTGCTATGCCCCAAACTCCCATCCCAGATGCAATTAGCCGGCTGCATGAGAGGCATTTTCCCAATGCCATTCCTGGTACCCCAACCCCAAGAAGACCCCAAAAAGATGTCGTGTCTGTAGCAGACATGGAATTAAGCCTGACAGCCGCTTTTGTTGTCCCTTCTGTCCTGACCAACCTGGCCTCTGCGTCAAGGGCTGCTTCCGCCTCTACCATCCACTAGTGGACTATTAGTATAGGGTACCGCACGGCACAGTTCAGGGCACATTTACACAGGGTCTCGAAAGATGTTAGGTAGTCAGGAAACTGGCTATCGCATTTGGAGAGACCCTACCACCTGTTTTTAACATGTTAAAAAAAATAAATAAAAAAGTACAAATCCCCCGAAAAATTTAATATTTTAAAAACAAAAAATAGTTTGTTTTTTTTGCTGTTGTCATTTATGTTATTGTTCTACTCTTACTGTTTTTTGTTACTGTTTTATTGTTAACCTTTGCTGTTTGCAAGAATACTTTCAGCTGCAGCACTGACCTGTTTATTCTGACAGCAACGGGAACTTGCTCTCAGAATATACAAAAATCAGTGTGGGCAGCGCTGTCGGATGAGATTTTTCATCCGCAGTTAAAAAAAGAACATATATGCCAAAGCATGGGGGCCTGGGATGGCCCGTAGGATTCGGCCTATATATTTTATATTTGTTGGCACATTTCATGTGTGCCCACCCTTAGAAGTGGTTGGATGAAGGGATGTTTTCTAATGGTGGGCATACCACCACACACCTTTCCTTGCAGAGATATTACATTTATAAAGTTTTTTTATTGAGTTACTGTTTTATTGTTAACAATTGTTGATTTTTTTGCAGGAATTTCAAACTGCAGCACTGACTTGTTTATTCTGACAGCAATAGGGTCTTGCTCTGAGAATAGACATAAGTAGGTGTGTGCACTGCTGTCGGATGAGATTTTTCATCTGCAGTTAAAAAAAGAGCATATATGCCAAAGCATAGGGGCCTGGGGTGGCCAGTGGGTGGATGGGCCCTACGCTTCGGCATATATATTTTATATTTGTTGGCACATTTCATGTGTGCCCACCATTAGAAGTGGGTGGATGCAGGGAGGTATTCTAATGGTGGGCATACCACACATTTTTCCGGCAGAGATTTCTTCTCTTTTTTTCCCATTCAGCCCACAGGCTGCATAAAGAAAAAAAAGAACATAGCATATATACCCAACAAGGACCAGCGACGTACTGGTACACCACTGGACTTTGAATGGTTATACCAGGGTGATGCCTGCAGCTGCCTGCTAAAGGTATACTTTCACACAAAACAATTTATATACAGTTTTTGGGATTTTTTTTAACAAAAACATGTAGCAGAATAGATTGTGGCTTAAATTTATAACTAACTTTGAGTTTACAATATATTTTTTATAGCTGAAAGTAGAAAATATCGTTATTTTTCAAAATTTTTGTGTTTTTTTGTTTATAGCGCAAAAAATAAAAAGCGCACAGGTGATCAAATACCACCAAAAGAAAGCTCTATTTGTGTGAAAAAATGAACTTAAATTTTGTTTGGGTACAGCATTGCATGACCGCACAATTATCAGTTGAATTAGTGCAGCACCAAACAGCAAAAAAAGGCCTGGTCATTAAGGGGGTTAAATCCTCAGGAGGGCAAGTGGTTAAAGTATATGTTGTGTTATATGTATTTTTTGTGTTATATGCTATGTTTTGTTATCTAATATATATATATGGCAGATGTTTTATTGTGTGTTATGTAATATTATATGCTAAGTTATAAATGATGTTATGTTATATATTATGTTAAGTTATATGTTTTTTTTATGGTGTATGTTATATGTTATGTTACTTTAATGTGTGTGTGTGTGTGTATATATATGTATATGTTATATGCGCAGAAGAAAGGCCTGGCAACCTACTTTTGTATTATGCTGAGAAATATTGTTATGTTGTGTGTTTTATATGTTTTGTTATATGTTATTTTATCCATGATGTTAGGTTACCTAGTACGTTATTTTATATGCTATGCTATGTCATATGTTATGTTATATTTGAAATGTTTTACTATGTTATATGCTATGCTATATATTATATTATGTTATGTGCTGTGGCAATTAATGTTATGTGTTCTAATATATATTATGTTACATGCTATGCTATGTTCTATGCTATGTTATGTGATATGTTATGTTATATGGTATATGTTTTGTTATGTTATGTTGTGTATGTTATATGTTATGTTAAAAGTTATGTGTTATAGGTTGAAGTGTTGAAGGAGAAAAATCACATTTGGCGTGAGAAGAGTGACAGCTTTGATCTTCTTTTGCACAGAAGAAAGGCCTGGCCATCCACTTCTGAATTATGCCAAAAATGTTATATTTTATGTTGCTTGTTTTATGTTTTGTTATGGTGCATATTTTGTAATGTTATGTTATATTGTATATTATGATCTGTTATATGTTGTGTTATATTTTGAATGTTTTCATATGTTGTATGTTATGCTATTTTAGGGTTTTTGTTATGTGTTAAAGTATATGTTTTGTTATATGTATTTTTTGTGTTACATGCTATGTTTTGTTATATCATATATATATATGGTAGATGTTTTATTGTGTGTTATGTAATATTATATGTTATGTTATGTTATAAATGATGTTATGTTATATAATATGTTAAGTTATATTTTTTTTATGGTGTATGTTATATGTTATGTTACTTTAATGTGTGTGTATATATAAATATATATATAAATATATATATATATATATATATATATATATCTCATGATATGATATTATGATGTATGGTTTGATGCAAAATATGTTATATTATGCTGTGCATTATGTTCTATGTTATGTTATGAAATGTTGTGAAATGGTTTGATATGATGTAAAATGATATGATTTAAAATGATGGTATAATATGATATGAACTAATGTTATTATATCAATTGATGTTCTGATATGATGATGGGATGTAATGATGCATGCAATGCCAAGCTGCGGTTTCTAAAGCGAGCAAAATCCTCTCTTGTATTAAAAAAAGGTATTGACTCCAGAGAGGAGTACATCATTCTACCCTTTTACAAATCATTAGTAAAAAATGAAATTCACTCTCCAAATACGGAGAGGTTTGTTCACAGTAAAAGCTGTGGAAATGTGCAATAGTCTCCCTGAAGAGTTGGTTTTGGCCAGCTCAGTGGATTGCTTTAAAAAAGTCCTGGATTCTCTCTTGGATACACAGGATATAACTGGATACTAACATTTATAGGCAAAGTTGATACAGGAAATATCTGATTGTCTCTCGGGGGATCACGAAGAACTTTTTTCCCTGTACCAGTAAATTAGATTATGCATTGCTAGGTTTTTGCCTTCTTCTTGATCAACTGTGGGTATAGGATTATAACCTTTTTTTTGGTTTAACTGGACGGACTTTTGTCTTTTTTCAGCCATAGTAACTATGTAACTACGTAACTATGTTGTGATATGATAATGGTATGCTATGACATGATGGTGTGATATGGTACAATACGAAATGATAGTCTGATATGAAATGATATTATGGTATGGTATGATATGATGTTATGTGATGATCCCTGGACATGGTACATAAGCTTGTCGAGCTTCTGGGGCTTGCATGTATCTATGAAGCCTAAATCTATACCATCGGTAGTTTTCCTTCCAGCAGGGTTACCCAATTTGGACAGGATCCGGTGGAGATATTAGACTAATGATGTACCACCCGTCTGGGCAGCAGCGGACGGGCAGTGTTGAAGACGGAAGATCACATATGGTGTGACAACGGCGACTGCATCAAACTTACACTGCGCAGAAGAAAGGCCTGGCAACCTACTTCTGTATTATGCTGAGAAAAATTGTTATGTTGTATGTTTTATATGTTTTGTTATATGTTATTTTATCCATGATGTTAGGTTACCTAGTACGTTATTTTATATGCTATGCTATGTCATATGTTATGTTATATTTGAAATGTTTTACTATGTTATATGCTATGCTATATATTATGTTATGTTATGTGCTGTGGCAATTAATGTTATGTGTTCTAATATATATTATGTTACATGCTATGTTCTATGCTATGTTATGTGATATGTTATGTTATATGGTATATGTTTTGTTATGTTATGTTGTGTATGTTATATGTTATGTTAAAAGTTATGTGCTTTAGGTTGAAGTGTTGAAGGAGAAAAATCACATTTGGCGTGAGAAGAGTGACAGCTTTGATCTTCTTTTGCACGGAAGAAAGGCCTGGTCATCCACTTCTGTATTATGCCAAAAATGTTATATTTTATGTTGCTTGTTTTATGTTTTGTTATGGTGCATATTTTGTAATGTTATGTTATATTGTATATTATGATCTGTTATATGTTGTGTTATATTTTGAATGTTTTCATATGTTGTATGTTATGCTATTTTAGGGTTTATGTTATGTGTTAAAGTATATGTTTTGTTATATGTATTTTTTGTGTTATATGCTATGTTTTGTTATATAATACATATATGGTAGATGTTTTATTGTGTGTTATGTAATATTATATGTTATGTTATGTTATGTTATAAATGATGTTATGTTATATAATATGTTAACTTATATGTTTTTTTATGGTGTATGTTATATGTAATGTTACTTTAATGTGTGTGTATATATAAATAAATAAATAAATATATATATATATATATATATATATATCAAGATATGATATTATGATGTATGGTTTGATGCAAAATATGTTATATTATGCTTCATTATGTTCTATCTTATGTTATGAAATGTTGTGAAATGGTTTGATATGATGTAAAATGATATGATTTAAAATGATGGTATAATATGATATGAACTAATGTTATTATATCAATTGATGTTCTGATATGATGATGGGATGTAATGATGCATGCAATGCCAAGCTGCGGTTTCTAAAGCGAGCAAAATCCTCTCTTGTATTAAAAAAAGGTATTGACTCCAGAGAGGAGTACATCATTCTACCTTTTTACAAATCATTAGTAAAAAATGAAATTCACTCTCCAAATACTGAAAAGTTTGTTCACAGTAAAAGCTGTGGAAATGTGCAATAGACTCCCTCAAGAGTTGGTTCTTGCCAGCTCAGTGGATTGCTTTAAAAAAAGTCCTGGATTCTCTCTTGGATACACAGGATATAACTGGATACTAACATTTATAGGCAAAGTTGATACAGGAAATATCTGATTGTCTCTCGGGGGATCACGAAGAACTTTTTTCCCTGTACCAGTAAATTAGATTATGCATTGCTAAGTTTTTTGCCTTCTTCTGGATCAACTGTGGGTATAGGATTATAACATTTTTTTTTGGTTTAATTGGATGGACTTTTGTCTTTTTTTCAGCCATACTAACTATGTAACTACGTAACTATGTTGTGATATGATAATGGTATGCTATGACATGATGGTGTGATATGGTACAATACGAAATGATAGTCTGATATGAAATGATATTATGGTATGGTATGATATGATGTTATGTGATGATCCCTGGACATGGTACATAAGCTTGTCGAGCTTCTGGGGCTTGCATGTATCTATGAAGCCTAAATCTATACCATCGGTAGTTTTCCTACCAGCAGGGTTACCCAAGGTGGACAGGTTCCGGTGGAGATATTAGACTAATGATGTACCACCCGTCTGGGCAGCAGCGGACGGGCAGTGTTGAAGACGGAAGATCACATATGGTGTGACAACGGCGACTGCATCAAACTTACACTGCGCAGAAGAAAGGCCTGGCAACCTACTTCTGTATTATGCTGAGAAATATTATGTTATATTTTGTGTTTTATGTTTTGTTATATGTTATTTTATCCATGATGTTAGGTTACCTAGTACGTTATTTTATATGCTATGTTATGTCATATGTTATGTTATATTTGAAATGTTTTACTATGTTATATGCTATGCTATATATTTTGTTATGTTAAATGCTAAGGCAATTAATGTTATGTGTTCTAATATATATTATGTTACATGCTAGTCTATATTCTATGCCATGTTCTGTGCTATGTTATGTGATATGATATGTTATGTTATATGGTATATGTTTTGTTATGTTGTGTTATGTTATATGTTATGTTAAAAGTTATGTGTTATAGGTTGAAGGGTTGAAGATGAAAGATCACATTTGGCGTGAGAACAGTGACAGCGTTGATCTTCTATTGGGCAGAAGAAAAGCCTGGCCATCAGCTACTTCTTTATTATGCCAAGAAATGTTATATATTATGTTGTTTCTTCTTAATGTTTGTTCTATGTTATGTTATATATTATTTAATGTTATGTTATAGAATATGTTATATGTTATGTTATGTTAAATGTTATGTTATTTTTTAAATGTTATGTACAGTATATTTGTTATATATGTGATGTTTTACATGTTGTGCTTTTTTATATGTTGTGTTATTTTATTTTTTTCTGTCGTTTTCTAGTATATCAAATATGTCTTTTATATGTTATTTTGCAAGCTATGTTATTTAATATGGTAAATATTTTGTTATGTGTTATTTTATTTTCTATAATATGTTATAAGTTATGTGTTATAAGTTGAAGTGTTGAAGGAGTATTTTGAATGTTTTCATATGTTATATGTTATGCTATTTTAGGGTTTATGTTATGTGTTAAAGTATATGTTATGTTATATGTATTTTTTGTGTTATATGCTATGTTTTGTTATATAATATATATATGGTAGATGTTTTATTGTGTGTTATGTAATATTATATGCTATGTTATGTTATAAATGATGTTATGTTATATATTATGTTTAGTTATATGTTTTTTATGGTGTAAGTTATATGTTATGTTACTTTAATGTGTGTTTATATATATATATATATATATATATATAAATAATGGTAAATGCACAGAAGAAAGGCCTGGCAGTCTACTTTTGTATTATGCTGAGAAATATTATGTTATGTTTTGTGTTTTATATGTTTTGCTATATGTTATTTTATCCATGATGTTAGGTTACCTAGTACGTTATTTTATTTGCTATGCTATGTCATATGTTATGTTATATTTGAAATGTTTTACTATGTTATATGCTATGCTATATATTATGTTATGTTAAATGCTAAGGCAATTAATGTTATGTGTTCTAATATATATTATGTTACATGCTAGTCTATATTCTATGCTATGTTTTGTGCTATGTTATGTGATATGGTATATGTTTTGTTATGTTATGTTGTGTTATGTTATATGTTATGTTAAAAGTTATGTGTTATAGGTTGAAGGGTTGAAGGTGAAAGATCACATTTGGCGTGAGAACAGTGACAGCGTTGATCTTCTATTGGGCAGAAGAAAAGCCTGGCCATCAACTACTTCTTTATTATGCCAAGAAATGTTATATATTATGTTGTTTCTTCTTAATGTTTGTTCTATGTTATGTTATATATTATTTAATGTTATGTTATAGAATATGTTATATGTTATATTATATATTATGTTGTTTCTTCTTAATGTTTGTTCTATGTTATATATTATGTAATGTTATGTAATATAATATGTTATATGTGTATGTTATATTTTAAATTTTATGTATATTTATTATTTCCATTCGCATGGAAAACCATTACGGTTTTTGAATTTAAAGTTTTTTTGGGCCTAACGCTCAACATTAATAAAAAAAATGTATTGCGGTTGTATTGGTCCACAGACCCACTTGTTCACATGTCCGTGTTCTCTGCTGCCATGGCCAGGCACAGATATGAGATGATATTGCATTTTATGCACTTCAATGACAGCACACTCAGTCGTCCTCGGGGTGACCCTGAATTTGACCGGCTCCACAAAATTCGGTCCCTCGTAAATCACTTTCCCCAAACATTTTCAAATGTGTATACTCCCCATCAAAAAATCTGCATCGATGAGTCCCTCATTCAATTTTCCGGCCGCCTTGTAATCAAACATTATATCCCTAGCAAGCGTGCCAGATATGGGGTCAAGATGTGTAAGACCCGTGAGAGAGCAACAGGCTATACATGTAAGTTTCGGATTTACGGGAGAAAAGATAGTCACATGGAGCCCCCCGGATGCCCAGACTACATGGGGAGCAGTGGCAAGATAGTTTGGGACTTGGTGTCATCCTTTTTCCATATGGGGTACCACTTATACGTGGACAATTTTTATTCAAGCGTGCCACTATTTAGACATTTGTTCAATCTGGGAATTTACGCATGTGGCACTGTGCGATCTAATCGCCGGTGCTTCCCCCAACGGCTTGTAAATACCCGTCTTAAAAAGGGGGAAAAAGCCTGCTTGAGAAACGAAGAATTGCTCGCAGTGAAGTGGAAGGACAAACGGGATGTTTACCTCCTGTCTTCCATTCACGCAGATACGACCATCCAAATTGCCACGGCAGCTGGTGTTGTTTAGAAGCCCCTCTGTGTCCACGATTATAACCTTAACATGGGAGGGGTGGACTACAACGACCAGATGATGAAGCCGTACTTAGTTTCCCGAAAAGCCAGACGCTGGTACAAAAAAGTGTCTGTTTGTTTATTTCAATTGGCTTTATATATGGCTTTTGTTCTCTACAAAGCAACTGGACATAGTGAAGCCTACCTAAAATTCCAGTTAGAGATCATCAGGGCCCTTTTGTATCCAGAAGGTGCTATGCCCCAAACTCCCATCCCAGATGCAGTTAGCCGGCTGCATGAGAGGCATTTTCCCAATGCCATTCCTGGTACCCCAACCCCAAGAAGACCCCAAAAAGATGTCGTGTCTGTAGCAGACATGGAATTAAGCCTGACAGCCGCTTTTGTTGTCCCTCCTGTCCTGACCAACCTGGCCTCTGCGTCAAGGGCTGCTTCCGCCTCTACCATCCACTAGTGGACTATTAGTATAGGGTACCGCACGGCACAGTTCAGGGCACATTTACACAGGGTCTCGAAAGATGTTAGGTAGTCAGGAAACTGGCTATCGCATTTGGAGAGACCCTACCACCTGTTTTTAACATGTTAAAAAAAATAAATAAAAAAGTACAAATCCCCCGAAAAATTTAATATTTTAAAAACAAAAAATAGTTTGTTTTTTTTGCTGTTGTCATTTATGTTATTGTTCTACTCTTACTGTTTTTTGTTACTGTTTTATTGTTAACCTTTGCTGTTTGCAAGAATACTTTCAGCTGCAGCACTGACCTGTTTATTCTGACAGCAACGGGAACTTGCTCTCAGAATATACAAAAATCAGTGTGGGCAGCGCTGTCGGATGAGATTTTTCATCCGCAGTTAAAAAAAGAACATATATGCCAAAGCATGGGGGCCTGGGATGGCCCGTAGGCTTCGGCCTATATATTTTATATTTGTTGGCACATTTCATGTGTGCCCACCCTTAGAAGTGGTTGGATGAAGGGATGTTTTCTAATGGTGGGCATACCACCACACACCTTTCCTTGCAGAGATATTACGTTTATAAAGTTTTTTTATTGAGTTACTGTTTTATTGTTAACAATTGTTGATTTTTTTGCAGGAATTTCAAACTGCAGCACTGACTTGTTTATTCTGACAGCAATAGGGTCTTGCTCTGAGAACAGACATAAGTAGGTGTGTGCAGTGCTGTCGGATGAGATTTTTCATCTGCAGTTAAAAAAAGAGCATATATGCCAAAGCATAGGGGCCTGGGGTGGCCAGTGGGTGGATGGGCCCTACGCTTCGGCATATATATTTTATATTTGTTGGCACATTTCATGTGTGCCCACCATTAGAAGTGGGTGGATGCAGGGAGGTATTCTAATGGTGGGCATACCACACATTTTTCCGGCAGAGATTTCTTCTCTTTTTTTCCCATTCAGCCCACAGGCTGCATAAAGAAAAAAAAGAACATAGCATATATACACAACAAGGACCAGCGACGTACTGGTACACCACTGGACTTTGAATGGTTATACCAGGGTGATGCCTGCAGCTGCCTGCTAAAGGTATACTTTCACACAAAACAATTTATATACAGTTATTGGGATTTTTTTAACAAAAACATGTAGCAGAATAGATTGTGGCTTAAATTTATAACTAACTTTGAGTTTACAATATATTTTTTATAGCTGAAAGTAGAAAATATTGTTATTTTTCAAAATTTTTGTGTTTTTTTGTTTATAGCGCAAAAAATAAAAAGCGCACAGGTGATCAAATACCACCAAAAGAAAGCTCTATTTGTGTGAAAAAATGAACTTAAATTTTGTTTGGGTACAGCATTGCATGACCGCACAATTATCAGTTGAATTAGTGCAGCACCAAACAGCAAAAAAAGGCCTGGTCATTAAGGGGGTTAAATCCTCAGGAGGGCAAGTGGTTAAAGTATATGTTGTGTTATATGTATTTTTTGTGTTATATGCTATGTTTTGTTATCTAATATATATATATGGCAGATGTTTTATTGTGTGTTATGTAATATTATATGCTAAGTTATAAATGATGTTATGTTATATATTATGTTAAGTTATATGTTTTTTTTATGGTGTATGTTATATGTTATGTTACTTTAATGTGTGTGTGTGTATATATATGTATATGTTATATGCGCAGAAGAAAGGCCTGGCAACCTACTTTTGTATTATGCTGAGAAATATTGTTATGTTGTGTGTTTTATATGTTTTGTTATATGTTATTTTATCCATGATGTTAGGTTACCTAGTACGTTATTTTATATGCTATGCTATGTCATATGTTATGTTATATTTGAAATGTTTTACTATGTTATATGCTATGCTATATATTATATTATGTTATGTGCTGTGGCAATTAATGTTATGTGTTCTAATATATATTATGTTACATGCTATGCTATGTTCTATGCTATGTTATGTGATATGTTATGTTATGTTATATGGTATATGTTTTGTTATGTTATGTTGTGTATGTTATATGTTATGTTAAAAGTTATGTGTTATAGGTTGAAGTGTTGAAGGAGAAAAATCACATTTGGCGTGAGAAGAGTGACAGCTTTGATCTTCTTTTGCACAGAAGAAAGGCCTGGCCATCCACTTCTGAATTATGCCAAAAATGTTATATTTTATGTTGCTTGTTTTATGTTTTGTTATGGTGCATATTTTGTAATGTTATGTTATATTGTATATTATGATCTGTTATATGTTGTGTTATATTTTGAATGTTTTCATATGTTGTATGTTATGCTATTTTAGGGTTTTTGTTATGTGTTAAAGTATATGTTTTGTTATATGTATTTTTTGTGTTACATGCTATGTTTTGTTATATAATACATATATGGTAGATGTTTTATTGTGTGTTATGTAATATTATATGTTATGTTATGTTATAAATGATGTTATGTTATATAATATATTAACTTATATGTTTTTTTATGGTGTATGTTATATGTAATGTTACTTTAATGTGTGTGTATATATAAATAAATAAATAAATATATATATATATATATATATATATATATATCAAGATATGATATTATGATGTATGGTTTGATGCAAAATATGTTATATTATGCTACATTATGTTCTATGTTATGTTATGAAATGTTGTGAAATGGTTTGATATGATGTAAAATGATATGATTTAAAATGATGGTATAATATGATATGAACTAATGTTATTATATCAATTGATGTTCTGATATGATGATGGGATGTAATGATGCATGCAATGCCAAGCTGCGGTTTCTAAAGCAAGCAAAATCCTCTCTTGTATTAAAAAAAAGGTATTGACTCCAGAGAGGAGTACATCATTCTACCCTTTTACAAATCATTAGTAAAAAATGAAATTCACTCTCCAAATACTGAAAAGTTTGTTCACAGTAAAAGCTGTGGAAATGTGCAATAGACTCCCTCAAGAGTTGGTTCTTGCCAGCTCAGTGGATTGCTTTAAAAAAGTCCTGGATTCTCTCTTGGATACACAGGATATAACTGGATACTAACATTTATAGGCAAAGTTGATACAGGAAATATCTGATTGTCTCTCGGGGGATCACGAAGAACTTTTTTCCCTGTACCAGTAAATTAGATTATGCATTGCTAAGTTTTTTGCCTTCTTCTGGATCAACTGTGGGTATAGGATTATAACATTTTTTTTTGGTTTAATTGGATGGACTTTTGTCTTTTTTCAGCCATACTAACTATGTAACTACGTAACTATGTTGTGATATGATAATGGTATGCTATGACATGATGGTGTGATATGGTACAATACGAAATGATAGTCTGATATGAAATGATATTATGGTATGGTATGATATGATGTTATGTGATGATCCCTGGACATGGTACATAAGCTTGTCGAGCTTCTGGGGCTTGCATGTATCTATGAAGCCTAAATCTATACCATCGGTAGTTTTCCTACCAGCAGGGTTACCCAAGGTGGACAGGTTCCAGTGGAGATATTAGACTAATGATGTACCACCCGTCTGGGCAGCAGCGGACGGGCAGTGTTGAAGACGGAAGATCACATATGGTGTGACAACGGCGACTGCATCAAACTTACACTGCGCAGAAGAAAGGCCTGGCAACCTACTTTTGTATTATGCTGAGAAATATTATGTTATGTTTTGTGTTTTATGTTTTGTTATATGTTATTTTATCCATGATGTTAGGTTACCTAGTACGTTATTTTATATGCTATGCTAGGTCATATGTTATGTTATATTTGAAATGTTTTACTATGTTATATGCTATGCTATATATTTTGTTATGTTAAATGCTAAGGCAATTAATGTTATGTGTTCTAATATATATTATGTTACATGCTAGTCTATATTCTATGCCATGTTCTGTGCTATGTTATGTGATATGATATGTTATGTTATATGGTATATGTTTTGTTATGTTATGTTGTGTTATGTTATATGTTATGTTAAAAGTTATGTGTTATAGGTTGAAGGGTTGAAGGTGAAAGATCACATTTGGCGTGAGAACAGTGACAGCGTTGATCTTCTATTGGGCAGAAGAAAAGCCTGGCCATCAGCTACTTCTTTATTATGCCAAGAAATGTTATATATTATGTTGTTTCTTCTTAATGTTTGTTCTATGTTATGTTATATATTATTTAATGTTATGTTATAGAATATGTTATATGTTATGTTATGTTAAATGTTATGTTATTTTTTAAATGTTATGTACAGTATATTTGTTATATATGTGATGTTTTACATGTTGTGCTTTTTTATATGTTGTGTTATTTTATTTTTTTCTGTCGTTTTCTAGTATATCAAATATGTCTTTTATATGTTATTTTGCAAGCTATGTTATTTAATATGGTAAATATTTTGTTATGTGTTATTTTATTTTCTATAATATGTTATAAGTTATGTGTTATAAGTTGAAGTGTTGAAGGAGTATTTTGAATGTTTTCATATGTTGTATGTTATGCTATTTTAGGGTTTATGTTATGTGTTAAAGTATATGTTATGTTATATGTATTTTTTGTGTTATATGCTATGTTTTGTTATATAATATATATATGGTAGATGTTTTATTGTGTGTTATGTAATATTATATGCTATGTTATGTTATAAATGATGTTATGTTATATATTATGTTTAGTTATATGTTTTTTATGGTGTAAGTTATATGTTATGTTACTTTAATGTGTGTTTATATATATATATATATATATATATATATATATATATATATATAAATAATGGTAAATGCACAGAAGAAAGGCCTGGCAGTCTACTTTTGTATTATGCTGAGAAATAGTATGTTATGTTTTGTGTTTTATATGTTTTGCTATATGTTATTTTATCCATGATGTTAGGTTACCTAGTACGTTATTTTATTTGCTATGCTATGTCATATGTTATGTTATATTTGAAATGTTTTACTATGTTATATGCTATGCTATATATTATGTTATGTTAAATGCTAAGGCAATTAATGTTATGTGTTCTAATATATATTATGTTACATGCTAGTCTATATTCTATGCTATGTTCTGTGCTATGTTATGTGATATGGTATATGTTTTGTTATGTTATGTTGTGTTATGTTATATGTTATGTTAAAAGTTATGTGTTATAGGTTGAAGGGTTGAAGGTGAAAGATCACATTTGGCGTGAGAACAGTGACAGCGTTGATCTTCTATTGGGCAGAAGAAAAGCCTGGCCATCAACTACTTCTTTATTATGCCAAGAAATGTTATATATTATGTTGTTTCTTCTTAATGTTTGTTCTATGTTATGTTATATATTATTTAATGTTATGTTATAGAATATGTTATATGTTATATTATATATTATGTTGTTTCTTCTTAATGTTTGTTCTATGTTATATATTATGTAATGTTATGTAATATAATATGTTATATGTTATGTTATATGTGTATGTTATATTTTAAATTTTATGTATATTTATTATTTCCATTCGCATGGAAAACCATTACGGTTTTTGAATTTAAAGTTTTTTTGGGCCTAACGCTCAACATTAATAAAAAAAATGTATTGCGGTTGTATTGGTCCACAGACCCACTTGTTCACATGTCCGTGTTCTCTGCTGCCATGGCCAGGCACAGATATGAGATGATATTGCATTTTATGCACTTCAATGACAGCACACTCAGTCGTCCTCGGGGTGACCCTGAATTTGACCGGCTCCACAAAATTCGGTCCCTCGTAAATCACTTTCCCCAAACATTTTCAAATGTGTATACTCCCCATCAAAAAATCTGCATCGATGAGTCCCTCATTCAATTTTCCGGCCGCCTTGTAATCAAACATTATATCCCCAGCAAGCGTGCCAGATATGGGGTCAAGATGTGTAAGACCCGTGAGAGAGCAACAGGCTATACATGTAAGTTTCGGATTTACGGGAGAAAAGATAGTCACATGGAGCCCCCCGGATGCCCAGACTACATGGGGAGCAGTGGCAAGATAGTTTGGGACTTGGTGTCATCCTTTTTCCATATGGGGTACCACTTATACGTGGACAATTTTTATTCAAGCGTGCCACTATTTAGACATTTGTTCAATCTGGGAATTTACGCATGTGGCACTGTGCGATCTAATCGCCGGTGCTTCCCCCAACGGCTTGTAAATACCCGTCTTAAAAAGGGGGAAAAAGCCTGCTTGAGAAACGAAGAATTGCTCGCAGTGAAGTGGAAGGACAAACGGGATGTTTACCTCCTGTCTTCCATTCACGCAGATACGACCATCCAAATTGCCACGGCAGCTGGTGTTGTTTAGAAGCCCCTCTGTGTCCACGATTATAACCTTAACATGGGAGGGGTGGACTACAACGACCAGATGATGAAGCCGTACTTAGTTTCCCGAAAAGCCAGACGCTGGTACAAAAAAGTGTCTGTTTGTTTATTTCAATTGGCTTTATATATGGCTTTTGTTCTCTACAAAGCAACTGGACATAGTGAAGCCTACCTAAAATTCCAGTTAGAGATCATCAGGGCCCTTTTGTATCCAGAAGGTGCTATGCCCCAAACTCCCATCCCAGATGCAATTAGCCGGCTGCATGAGAGGCATTTTCCCAATGCCATTCCTGGTACCCCAACCCCAAGAAGACCCCAAAAAGATGTCGTGTCTGTAGCAGACATGGAATTAAGCCTGACAGCCGCTTTTGTTGTCCCTTCTGTCCTGACCAACCTGGCCTCTGCGTCAAGGGCTGCTTCCGCCTCTACCATCCACTAGTGGACTATTAGTATAGGGTACCGCACGGCACAGTTCAGGGCACATTTACACAGGGTCTCGAAAGATGTTAGGTAGTCAGGAAACTGGCTATCGCATTTGGAGAGACCCTACCACCTGTTTTTAACATGTTAAAAAAAATAAATAAAAAAGTACAAATCCCCCGAAAAATTTAATATTTTAAAAACAAAAAATAGTTTGTTTTTTTTGCTGTTGTCATTTATGTTATTGTTCTACTCTTACTGTTTTTTGTTACTGTTTTATTGTTAACCTTTGCTGTTTGCAAGAATACTTTCAGCTGCAGCACTGACCTGTTTATTCTGACAGCAACGGGAACTTGCTCTCAGAATATACAAAAATCAGTGTGGGCAGCGCTGTCGGATGAGATTTTTCATCCGCAGTTAAAAAAAGAACATATATGCCAAAGCATGGGGGCCTGGGATGGCCCGTAGGATTCGGCCTATATATTTTATATTTGTTGGCACATTTCATGTGTGCCCACCCTTAGAAGTGGTTGGATGAAGGGATGTTTTCTAATGGTGGGCATACCACCACACACCTTTCCTTGCAGAGATATTACATTTATAAAGTTTTTTTATTGAGTTACTGTTTTATTGTTAACAATTGTTGATTTTTTTGCAGGAATTTCAAACTGCAGCACTGACTTGTTTATTCTGACAGCAATAGGGTCTTGCTCTGAGAATAGACATAAGTAGGTGTGTGCACTGCTGTCGGATGAGATTTTTCATCTGCAGTTAAAAAAAGAGCATATATGCCAAAGCATAGGGGCCTGGGGTGGCCAGTGGGTGGATGGGCCCTACGCTTCGGCATATATATTTTATATTTGTTGGCACATTTCATGTGTGCCCACCATTAGAAGTGGGTGGATGCAGGGAGGTATTCTAATGGTGGGCATACCACACATTTTTCCGGCAGAGATTTCTTCTCTTTTTTTCCCATTCAGCCCACAGGCTGCATAAAGAAAAAAAAGAACATAGCATATATACCCAACAAGGACCAGCGACGTACTGGTACACCACTGGACTTTGAATGGTTATACCAGGGTGATGCCTGCAGCTGCCTGCTAAAGGTATACTTTCACACAAAACAATTTATATACAGTTTTTGGGATTTTTTTTAACAAAAACATGTAGCAGAATAGATTGTGGCTTAAATTTATAACTAACTTTGAGTTTACAATATATTTTTTATAGCTGAAAGTAGAAAATATCGTTATTTTTCAAAATTTTTGTGTTTTTTTGTTTATAGCGCAAAAAATAAAAAGCGCACAGGTGATCAAATACCACCAAAAGAAAGCTCTATTTGTGTGAAAAAATGAACTTAAATTTTGTTTGGGTACAGCATTGCATGACCGCACAATTATCAGTTGAATTAGTGCAGCACCAAACAGCAAAAAAAGGCCTGGTCATTAAGGGGGTTAAATCCTCAGGAGGGCAAGTGGTTAAAGTATATGTTGTGTTATATGTATTTTTTGTGTTATATGCTATGTTTTGTTATCTAATATATATATATGGCAGATGTTTTATTGTGTGTTATGTAATATTATATGCTAAGTTATAAATGATGTTATGTTATATATTATGTTAAGTTATATGTTTTTTTTATGGTGTATGTTATATGTTATGTTACTTTAATGTGTGTGTGTGTGTGTATATATATGTATATGTTATATGCGCAGAAGAAAGGCCTGGCAACCTACTTTTGTATTATGCTGAGAAATATTGTTATGTTGTGTGTTTTATATGTTTTGTTATATGTTATTTTATCCATGATGTTAGGTTACCTAGTACGTTATTTTATATGCTATGCTATGTCATATGTTATGTTATATTTGAAATGTTTTACTATGTTATATGCTATGCTATATATTATATTATGTTATGTGCTGTGGCAATTAATGTTATGTGTTCTAATATATATTATGTTACATGCTATGCTATGTTCTATGCTATGTTATGTGATATGTTATGTTATATGGTATATGTTTTGTTATGTTATGTTGTGTATGTTATATGTTATGTTAAAAGTTATGTGTTATAGGTTGAAGTGTTGAAGGAGAAAAATCACATTTGGCGTGAGAAGAGTGACAGCTTTGATCTTCTTTTGCACAGAAGAAAGGCCTGGCCATCCACTTCTGAATTATGCCAAAAATGTTATATTTTATGTTGCTTGTTTTATGTTTTGTTATGGTGCATATTTTGTAATGTTATGTTATATTGTATATTATGATCTGTTATATGTTGTGTTATATTTTGAATGTTTTCATATGTTGTATGTTATGCTATTTTAGGGTTTTTGTTATGTGTTAAAGTATATGTTTTGTTATATGTATTTTTTGTGTTACATGCTATGTTTTGTTATATCATATATATATATGGTAGATGTTTTATTGTGTGTTATGTAATATTATATGTTATGTTATGTTATAAATGATGTTATGTTATATAATATGTTAAGTTATATTTTTTTTATGGTGTATGTTATATGTTATGTTACTTTAATGTGTGTGTATATATAAATATATATATAAATATATATATATATATATATATATATATATCTCATGATATGATATTATGATGTATGGTTTGATGCAAAATATGTTATATTATGCTGTGCATTATGTTCTATGTTATGTTATGAAATGTTGTGAAATGGTTTGATATGATGTAAAATGATATGATTTAAAATGATGGTATAATATGATATGAACTAATGTTATTATATCAATTGATGTTCTGATATGATGATGGGATGTAATGATGCATGCAATGCCAAGCTGCGGTTTCTAAAGCGAGCAAAATCCTCTCTTGTATTAAAAAAAGGTATTGACTCCAGAGAGGAGTACATCATTCTACCCTTTTACAAATCATTAGTAAAAAATGAAATTCACTCTCCAAATACGGAGAGGTTTGTTCACAGTAAAAGCTGTGGAAATGTGCAATAGTCTCCCTGAAGAGTTGGTTTTGGCCAGCTCAGTGGATTGCTTTAAAAAAGTCCTGGATTCTCTCTTGGATACACAGGATATAACTGGATACTAACATTTATAGGCAAAGTTGATACAGGAAATATCTGATTGTCTCTCGGGGGATCACGAAGAACTTTTTTCCCTGTACCAGTAAATTAGATTATGCATTGCTAGGTTTTTGCCTTCTTCTTGATCAACTGTGGGTATAGGATTATAACCTTTTTTTTGGTTTAACTGGACGGACTTTTGTCTTTTTTCAGCCATAGTAACTATGTAACTACGTAACTATGTTGTGATATGATAATGGTATGCTATGACATGATGGTGTGATATGGTACAATACGAAATGATAGTCTGATATGAAATGATATTATGGTATGGTATGATATGATGTTATGTGATGATCCCTGGACATGGTACATAAGCTTGTCGAGCTTCTGGGGCTTGCATGTATCTATGAAGCCTAAATCTATACCATCGGTAGTTTTCCTTCCAGCAGGGTTACCCAATTTGGACAGGATCCGGTGGAGATATTAGACTAATGATGTACCACCCGTCTGGGCAGCAGCGGACGGGCAGTGTTGAAGACGGAAGATCACATATGGTGTGACAACGGCGACTGCATCAAACTTACACTGCGCAGAAGAAAGGCCTGGCAACCTACTTCTGTATTATGCTGAGAAAAATTGTTATGTTGTATGTTTTATATGTTTTGTTATATGTTATTTTATCCATGATGTTAGGTTACCTAGTACGTTATTTTATATGCTATGCTATGTCATATGTTATGTTATATTTGAAATGTTTTACTATGTTATATGCTATGCTATATATTATGTTATGTTATGTGCTGTGGCAATTAATGTTATGTGTTCTAATATATATTATGTTACATGCTATGTTCTATGCTATGTTATGTGATATGTTATGTTATATGGTATATGTTTTCTTATGTTATGTTGTGTATGTTATATGTTATGTTAAAAGTTATGTGCTTTAGGTTGAAGTGTTGAAGGAGAAAAATCACATTTGGCGTGAGAAGAGTGACAGCTTTGATCTTCTTTTGCACGGAAGAAAGGCCTGGTCATCCACTTCTGTATTATGCCAAAAATGTTATATTTTATGTTGCTTGTTTTATGTTTTGTTATGGTGCATATTTTGTAATGTTATGTTATATTGTATATTATGATCTGTTATATGTTGTGTTATATTTTGAATGTTTTCATATGTTGTATGTTATGCTATTTTAGGGTTTATGTTATGTGTTAAAGTATATGTTTTGTTATATGTATTTTTTGTGTTATATGCTATGTTTTGTTATATAATACATATATGGTAGATGTTTTATTGTGTGTTATGTAATATTATATGTTATGTTATGTTATAAATGATGTTATGTTATATAATATGTTAACTTATATGTTTTTTTATGGTGTATGTTATATGTAATGTTACTTTAATGTGTGTGTATATATAAATAAATAAATAAATATATATATATATATATATATATATATATCAAGATATGATATTATGATGTATGGTTTGATGCAAAATATGTTATATTATGCTTCATTATGTTCTATCTTATGTTATGAAATGTTGTGAAATGGTTTGATATGATGTAAAATGATATGATTTAAAATGATGGTATAATATGATATGAACTAATGTTATTATATCAATTGATGTTCTGATATGATGATGGGATGTAATGATGCATGCAATGCCAAGCTGCGGTTTCTAAAGCGAGCAAAATCCTCTCTTGTATTAAAAAAAGGTATTGACTCCAGAGAGGAGTACATCATTCTACCTTTTTACAAATCATTAGTAAAAAATGAAATTCACTCTCCAAATACTGAAAAGTTTGTTCACAGTAAAAGCTGTGGAAATGTGCAATAGACTCCCTCAAGAGTTGGTTCTTGCCAGCTCAGTGGATTGCTTTAAAAAAAGTCCTGGATTCTCTCTTGGATACACAGGATATAACTGGATACTAACATTTATAGGCAAAGTTGATACAGGAAATATCTGATTGTCTCTCGGGGGATCACGAAGAACTTTTTTCCCTGTACCAGTAAATTAGATTATGCATTGCTAAGTTTTTTGCCTTCTTCTGGATCAACTGTGGGTATAGGATTATAACATTTTTTTTTGGTTTAATTGGATGGACTTTTGTCTTTTTTTCAGCCATACTAACTATGTAACTACGTAACTATGTTGTGATATGATAATGGTATGCTATGACATGATGGTGTGATATGGTACAATACGAAATGATAGTCTGATATGAAATGATATTATGGTATGGTATGATATGATGTTATGTGATGATCCCTGGACATGGTACATAAGCTTGTCGAGCTTCTGGGGCTTGCATGTATCTATGAAGCCTAAATCTATACCATCGGTAGTTTTCCTACCAGCAGGGTTACCCAAGGTGGACAGGTTCCGGTGGAGATATTAGACTAATGATGTACCACCCGTCTGGGCAGCAGCGGACGGGCAGTGTTGAAGACGGAAGATCACATATGGTGTGACAACGGCGACTGCATCAAACTTACACTGCGCAGAAGAAAGGCCTGGCAACCTACTTCTGTATTATGCTGAGAAATATTATGTTATATTTTGTGTTTTATGTTTTGTTATATGTTATTTTATCCATGATGTTAGGTTACCTAGTACGTTATTTTATATGCTATGCTATGTCATATGTTATGTTATATTTGAAATGTTTTACTATGTTATATGCTATGCTATATATTTTGTTATGTTAAATGCTAAGGCAATTAATGTTATGTGTTCTAATATATATTATGTTACATGCTAGTCTATATTCTATGCCATGTTCTGTGCTATGTTATGTGATATGATATGTTATGTTATATGGTATATGTTTTGTTATGTTGTGTTATGTTATATGTTATGTTAAAAGTTATGTGTTATAGGTTGAAGGGTTGAAGATGAAAGATCACATTTGGCGTGAGAACAGTGACAGCGTTGATCTTCTATTGGGCAGAAGAAAAGCCTGGCCATCAGCTACTTCTTTATTATGCCAAGAAATGTTATATATTATGTTGTTTCTTCTTAATGTTTGTTCTATGTTATGTTATATATTATTTAATGTTATGTTATAGAATATGTTATATGTTATGTTATGTTAAATGTTATGTTATTTTTTAAATGTTATGTACAGTATATTTGTTATATATGTGATGTTTTACATGTTGTGCTTTTTTATATGTTGTGTTATTTTATTTTTTTCTGTCGTTTTCTAGTATATCAAATATGTCTTTTATATGTTATTTTGCAAGCTATGTTATTTAATATGGTAAATATTTTGTTATGTGTTATTTTATTTTCTATAATATGTTATAAGTTATGTGTTATAAGTTGAAGTGTTGAAGGAGTATTTTGAATGTTTTCATATGTTGTATGTTATGCTATTTTAGGGTTTACGTTATGTGTTAAAGTATATGTTATGTTATATGTATTTTTTGTGTTATATGCTATGTTTTGTTATATAATATATATATATGGTAGATGTTTTATTGTGTGTTATGTAATATTATATGCTATGTTATGTTATAAATGATGTTATGTTATATATTATGTTTAGTTATATGTTTTTTTATGGTGTAAGTTATATGTTATGTTACTTTAATGTGTGTTTATATATATATATATATATATATATATATATAAATAATGGTAAATGCACAGAAGAAAGGCCTGGCAGTCTACTTTTGTATTATGCTGAGAAATATTATGTTATGTTTTGTGTTTTATATGTTTTGCTATATGTTATTTTATCCATGATGTTAGGTTACCTAGTACGTTATTTTATTTGCTATGCTATGTCATATGTTATGTTATATTTGAAATGTTTTACTATGTTATATGCTATGCTATATATTATGTTATGTTAAATGCTAAGGCAATTAATGTTATGTGTTCTAATATATATTATGTTACATGCTAGTCTATATTCTATGCTATGTTCTGTGCTATGTTGTGTGATATGGTATATGTTTTGTTATGTTATGTTGTGTTATGTTATATGTTATGTTAAAAGTTATGTGTTATAGGTTGAAGGGTTGAAGGTGAAAGATCACATTTGGCGTGAGAACAGTGACAGCGTTGATCTTCTATTGGGCAGAAGAAAAGCCTGGCCATCAACTACTTCTTTATTATGCCAAGAAATGTTATATATTATGTTGTTTCTTCTTAATGTTTGTTCTATGTTATGTTATATATTATTTAATGTTATGTTATAGAATATGTTATATGTTATATTATATATTATGTTGTTTCTTCTTAATGTTTGTTCTATGTTATATATTATGTAATGTTATGTAATATAATATGTTATATGTTATATGTGTATGTTATATTTTAAATTTTATGTATATTTATTATTTCCATTCGCATGGAAAACCATTACGGTTTTTGAATTTAAAGTTTTTTTGGGCCTAACGCTCAACATAAGTATTAATAAAAAAAATGTATTGCGGTTGTATTGGTCCACAGACCCGCTTGTTCACATGTTCGTGTTCTCTGCTGCCATGGCCAGGCACAGATATGAGATGATATTGCATTTTATGCACTTCAATGACAACACACTCAGTTGTCCTCGGGGTGACCCTGAATTTTACCGGCTCCACAAAATTCGGTCCCTCGTAAATCACTTTCCCCAAACATTTTCAAATGTGTATACTCCCCATCAAAAAATCTGCATCGATGAGTCCCTCATTCAATTTTCCGGCCGCCTTGTAATCAAACATTATATCCCCAGCAAGTGTGCCAGATATGGGGTCAAGATGTGTAAGACCCGTGAGAGAGCAACAGGCTATACATGTAAGTTTCGGATTTACGGGAGAAAAGATAGTCACATGGAGCCCCCCGGATGCCCAGACTACATGGGGAGCAGTGGCAAGATAGTTTGGGACTTGGTGTCATCCTTTTTCCATATGGGGTACCACTTATACGTGGACAATTTTTATTCAAGCGTGCCACTATTTAGACATTTGTTCAATCTGGGAATTTACGCATGTGGCACTGTGCGATCTAATCGCCGGTTCTTCCCCCAACGGCTTGTAAATACCCGTCTTAAAAAGGGGGAAAAAGCCTGCTTGAGAAACGAAGAATTGCTCGCAGTGAAGTGGAAGGACAAACGGGATGTTTACCTCCTGTCTTCCATTCACGCAGATACGACCATCCAAATTGCCACGGCAGCTGGTGTTGTTTAGAAGCCCCTCTGTGTCCACGATTATAACCTTAACATGGGAGGGGTGGACTACAACGACCAGATGATGAAGCCGTACTTAGTTTCCCGAAAAGCCAGACGCTGGTACAAAAAAGTGTCTGTTTGTTTATTTCAATTGGCTTTATATATGGCTTTTGTTCTCTACAAAGCAACTGGACATAGTGAAGCCTACCTAAAATTCCAGTTAGAGATCATCAGGGCCCTTTTGTATCCAGAAGGTGCTATGCCCCAAACCCCCATCCCAGATGCAGTTAGCCGGCTGCATGAGAGGCATTTTCCCAATGCCATAACTGGTACCCCAAACCAAAGAAGACCCCAAAAAGATGTCGTGTCTGTAGCAGACATGGAATTAAGCCTGACAGCCGCTTTTGTTGTCCCTCCTGTCCTGACCAACCTGGCCTCTGCGTCAAGGGCTGCTTCCGCCTCTACCATCCACTAGTGGACTATTAGTATAGGGTACAGCACGGCACAGTTCAGGGAACATTTACACAGGGTCTCGAAAGATGTTAGGTAGTCAGGAAACTGGCTATCGCATTTGGAGAGACCCTACCACCTGTTTTTAACATGTTAAAAAAAATAAATAAAAAAGTACAAATCCCCCGAAAAATTTAAAATTTTAAAAACAAAAAATAGTTCGTTTTTTTTGCTGTTGTCATTTATGTTATTGTTCTACTTTTACTGTTTTTTGTTACTGTTTTATTGTTAACCTTTGCTGGTTGCAGGAATACTTTCAGCTGCAGCACTGACCTGTTTATTCTGACAGCAACGGGAACTTGCTCTCAGAATATACAGAAATCAGTGTGGGCAGCGCTGTCGGATGAGATTTTTCATCCGCAGTTAAAAAAAGAGCATATATGCCAAAGCATGGGGGCCTGGGATGGCCCGTAGGCTTCGGCCTATATATTTTATATTTGTTGGCACATTTCATGTGTGCCCACCCTTAGAAGTGGTTGGATGAAGGGATGTTTTCTAATGGTGGGCATACCACCACACACCTTTCCTTGCAGAGATATTACATTTATAAAGTTTTTTTATTGAGTTACTGTTTTATTGTTTACAATTGTTGATTTTTTTGCAGGAATTTCAAACTGCAGCACTGACTTGTTTATTCTGACAGCAATAGGGTCTTGCTCTGAGAACAGACATAAGTAGGTGTGTGCAGTGCTGTCGGATGAGATTTTTCATCTGCAGTTAAAAAAAGAGCATATATGCCAAAGCATAGGGGCCTGGGGTGGCCAGTGGGTGGATGGGCCCTACGCTTCGGCATATATATTTTATATTTGTTGGCACATTTCATGTGCGCCCACCATTAGAAGTGGGTGGATGCAGGGAGGTATTCTAATGGTGGGCATACCACACATTTTTCCGGCAGAGATTTCTTCTCTTTTTTTCCCATTCAGCCCACAGGCTGCATAAAGAAAAAAAAGAACATAGCATATATACCCAACAAGGACCAGCGAGGTACTGGTACACCACTGGACTTTGAATGGTTATACCAGGGTGATGCCTGCAGCTGCCTGCTAAAGGTATACTTTCACACAAAACAATTTATATACACTTATTGGGATTTTTTTTAACAAAAACATGTAGCAGAATACATTGTGGCTTAAATTTATAACTAACTTTGAGTTTACAATAAATTTTTTATAGCTGAAAGTAGAAAATATTGTTATTTTTCAAAATTTTTGTGTTTTTTTGTTTATAGCGCAAAAAATAAAAAGCGCACAGGTGATCAAATACCACCAAAAGAAAGCTCTATTTGTGTGAAAAAATGAACTTAAATTTTGTTTGGGTACAGCATTGCATGACCGCACAATTATCAGTTGAATTAGTGCAGCACCAAACAGCAAAAAAAGGCCTGGTCATTAAGGGGGTTAAATCCTCAGGAGGGCAAGTGGTTAAAGTATATGTTGTGTTATATGTATTTTTTGTGTTATATGCTATGTTTTGTTATCTAATATATATATATGGCAGATGTTTTATTGTGTGTTATGTAATATTATATGCTAAGTTATAAATGATGTTATGTTATATATTATGTTAAGTTATATGTTTTTTTTATGGTGTATGTTATATGTTATGTTACTTTAATGTGTGTGTATATATGTGTATATATATGTATATGTTATATGCGCAGAAGAAAGGCCTGGCAACCTACTTTTGTATTATGCTGAGAAATATTGTTATGTTGTGTGTTTTATATGTTTTGTTATATGTTATTTTATCCATGATGTTAGGTTACCTAGTACGTTATTTTATATGCTATGCTATGTCATATGTTATGTTATATTTGAAATGTTTTACTATGTTATATGCTATGCTATATATTATATTATGTTATGTGCTGTGGCAATTAATGTTATGTGTTCTAATATATATTATGTTACATGCTATGCTATGTTCTATGCTATGTTATGTGATATGTTATGTTATATGGTATATGTTTTGTTATGTTATGTTGTGTATGTTATATGTTATGTTAAACGTTATGTGTTATAGGTTGAAGTGTTGAAGGAGAAAAATCACATTTGGCGTGAGAAGAGTGACAGCTTTGATCTTCTTTTGCACAGAAGAAAGGCCTGGCCATCCACTTCTGAATTATGCCAAAAATGTTATATTTTATGTTGCTTGTTTTATGTTGTGTTATGGTGCATATTTTGTAATGTTATGTTATATTGTATATTATGATCTGTTATATGTTGTGTTATATTTTGAATGTTTTCATATGTTGTATGTTATGCTATTTTAGGGTTTTTGTTTTGTGTTAAAGTATATGTTTTGTTATATGTATTTTTTGTGTTACATGCTATGTTTTGTTATATCATATATATATATGGTAGATGTTTTATTGTGTGTTATGTAATATTATATGTTATGTTATGTTTTAAATGATGTTATGTTATATAATATGTTAAGTTATATGTTTTTTTATGGTGTATGTTATATGTTATGTTACTTTAATGTGTGTGTATATATAAATATATATATAAATATATATATATATATCTCATGATATGATATTATGATGTATGGTTTGATGCAAAATATGTTATATTATGCTGTGCATTATGTTCTATGTTATGTTATGAAATGTTGTGAAATGGTTTGATATGATGTAAAATGATATGATTTAAAATGATGGTATAATATGATATGAACTAATGTTATTATATCAATTGATGTTCTGATATGATGATGGGATGTAATGATGCATGCAATGCCAAGCTGCGGTTTCTAAAGCGAGCAAAATCCTCTCTTGTATTAAAAAAAGGTATTGACTCCAGAGAGGAGTACATCATTCTACCCTTTTACAAATCATTAGTAAAAAATGAAATTCACTCTCCAAATACGGAGAGGTTTGTTCACAGTAAAAGCTGTGGAAATGTGCAATAGACTCCCTCAAGAGTTGGTTTTGGCCAGCTCAGTGGATTGCTTTAAAAAAGTCCTGGATTCTCTCTTGGATACACAGGATATAACTGGATACTAACATTTATAGGCAAAGTTGATACAGGAAATATCTGATTGTCTCTCGGGGGATCACGAAGAACTTTTTTCCCTGTACCAGTAAATTAGATTATGCATTGCTAGGTTTTTGCCTTCTTCTGGATCAACTGTGGGTATAGGATTATAACATTTTTTTTGGTTTAACTGGACGGACATTTGTCTTTTTTCAGCCATAGTAACTATGTAACTAAGTAACTATGTTGTGATATGATAATGGTATGCTATGACATGATGGTGTGATATGGTACAATACGAAATGATAGTCTGATATGAAATGATATTATGGTATGGTATGATATGATGTTATGTGATGATCCCTGGACATGGTACATAAGCTTGTCGAGCTTCTGGGGCTTGCATGTATATTATGTTACATGCTAGTCTATATTCTATGCTATGTTCTGTGCTATGTTGTGTGATATGGTATATGTTTTGTTATGTTATGTTGTGTTATGTTATATGTTATGTTAAAAGTTATGTGTTATAGGTTGAAGGGTTGAAGGTGAAAGATCACATTTGGCGTGAGAACAGTGACAGCGTTGATCTTCTATTGGGCAGAAGAAAAGCCTGGCCATCAACTACTTCTTTATTATGCCAAGAAATGTTATATATTATGTTGTTTCTTCTTAATGTTTGTTCTATGTTATGTTATATATTATTTAATGTTATGTTATAGAATATGTTATATGTTATATTATATATTATGTTGTTTCTTCTTAATGTTTGTTCTATGTTATATATTATGTAATGTTATGTAATATAATATGTTATATGTGTATGTTATATTTTAAATTTTATGTATATTTATTATTTCCATTCGCATGGAAAACCATTACGGTTTTTGAATTTAAAGTTTTTTTGGGCCTAACGCTCAACATAGGCATTAATAAAAAAAATGTATTGCGGTTGTATTGGTCCACAGACCCGCTTGTTCACATGTTCGTGTTCTCTGCTGCCATGGCCAGGCACAGATATGAGATGATATTGCATTTTATGCACTTCAATGACAACACACTCAGTCGTCCTCGGGGTGACCCTGAATTTTACCGGCTCCACAAAATTCGGTCCCTCGTAAATCGCTTTCCCCAAACATTTTCAAATGTGTATACTCCCCATCAAAAAATCTGCATCGATGAGTCCCTCATTCAATTTTCCGGCCGCCTTGTAATCAAACATTATATCCCCAGCAAGCGTGCCAGATATGGGGTCAAGATGTGTAAGACCCGTGAGAGAGCAACAGGCTATACATGTAAGTTTCGGATTTACGGGAGAAAAGATAGTCACATGGAGCCCCCCGGATGCCCAGACTACATGGGGAGCAGTGGCAAGATAGTTTGGGACTTGGTGTCATCCTTTTTCCATATGGGGTACCACTTATACGTGGACAATTTTTATTCAAGCGTGCCACTATTTAGACATTTGTTCAATCTGGGAATTTACGCATGTGGCACTGTGCGATCTAATCGCCGGTTCTTCCCCCAACGGCTTGTAAATACCCGTCTTAAAAAGGGGGAAAAAGCCTGCTTGAGAAACGAAGAATTGCTCGCAGTGAAGTGGAAGGACAAACGGGATGTTTACCTCCTGTCTTCCATTCACGCAGATACGACCATCCAAATTGCCACGGCAGCTGGTGTTGTTTAGAAGCCCCTCTGTGTCCACGATTATAACCTTAACATGGGAGGGGTGGACTACAACGACCAGATGATGAAGCCGTACTTAGTTTCCCGAAAAGCCAGACGCTGGTACAAATAAGTGTCTGTTTGTTTATTTCAATTGGCTTTATATATGGCTTTTGTTCTCTACAAAGCAACTGGACATAGTGAAGCCTACCTAAAATTCCAGTTAGAGATCATCAGGGCCCTTTTGTATCCAGAAGGTGCTATGCCCCAAACCCCCATCCCAGATGCAGTTAGCCGGCTGCATGAGAGGCATTTTCCCAATGCCATAACTGGTACCCCAAACCAAAGAAGACCCCAAAAAGATGTCGTGTCTGTAGCAGACATGGAATTAAGCCTGACAGCCGCTTTTGTTGTCCCTCCTGTCCTGACCAACCTGGCCTCTGCGTCAAGGGCTGCTTCCGCCTCTACCATCCACTAGTGGACTATTAGTATAGGGTACAGCACGGCACAGTTCAGGGAACATTTACACAGGGTCTCGAAAGATGTTAGGTAGTCAGGAAACTGGCTATCGCATTTGGAGAGACCCTACCACCTGTTTTTAACATGTTAAAAAAAATAAATAAAAAAGTACAAATCCCCCGAAAAATTTAAAATTTTAAAAACAAAAAATAGTTCGTTTTTTTTGCTGTTGTCATTTATGTTATTGTTCTACTTTTACTGTTTTTTGTTACTGTTTTATTGTTAACCTTTGCTGGTTGCAGGAATACTTTCAGCTGCAGCACTGACCTGTTTATTCTGACAGCAACGGGAACTTGCTCTCAGAATATACAGAAATCAGTGTGGGCAGCGCTGTCGGATGAGATTTTTCATCCGCAGTTAAAAAAAGAGCATATATGCCAAAGCATGGGGGCCTGGGATGGCCCGTAGGCTTCGGCCTATATATTTTATATTTGTTGGCACATTTCATGTGTGCCCACCCTTAGAAGTGGTTGGATGAAGGGATGTTTTCTAATGGTGGGCATACCACCACACACCTTTCCTTGCAGAGATATTACATTTATAAAGTTTTTTTATTGAGTTACTGTTTTATTGTTTACAATTGTTGATTTTTTTGCAGGAATTTCAAACTGCAGCACTGACTTGTTTATTCTGACAGCAATAGGGTCTTGCTCTGAGAACAGACATAAGTAGGTGTGTGCAGTGCTGTCGGATGAGATTTTTCATCTGCAGTTAAAAAAAGAGCATATATGCCAAAGCATAGGGGCCTGGGGTGGCCAGTGGGTGGATGGGCCCTACGCTTCGGCATATATATTTTATATTTGTTGGCACATTTCATGTGCGCCCACCATTAGAAGTGGGTGGATGCAGGGAGGTATTCTAATGGTGGGCATACCACACATTTTTCCGGCAGAGATTTCTTCTCTTTTTTTCCCATTCAGCCCACAGGCTGCATAAAGAAAAAAAAGAACATAGCATATATACCCAACAAGGACCAGCGAGGTACTGGTACACCACTGGACTTTGAATGGTTATACCAGGGTGATGCCTGCAGCTGCCTGCTAAAGGTATACTTTCACACAAAACAATTTATATACACTTATTGGGATTTTTTTTAACAAAAACATGTAGCAGAATACATTGTGGCTTAAATTTATAACTAACTTTGAGTTTACAATAAATTTTTTATAGCTGAAAGTAGAAAATATTGTTATTTTTCAAAATTTTGGTGTTTTTTTGTTTATAGCGCAAAAAATAAAAAGCGCACAGGTGATCAAATACCACCAAAAGAAAGCTCTATTTGTGTGAAAAAATGAACTTAAATTTTGTTTGGGTACAGCATTGCATGACCGCACAATTATCAGTTGAATTAGTGCAGCACCAAACAGCAAAAAAAGGCCTGGTCATTAAGGGGGTTAAATCCTCAGGAGGGCAAGTGGTTAAAGTATATGTTGTGTTATATGTATTTTTTGTGTTATATGCTATGTTTTGTTATCTAATATATATATATGGCAGATGTTTTATTGTGTGTTATGTAATATTATATGCTAAGTTATAAATGATGTTATGTTATATATTATGTTAAGTTATATGTTTTTTTTATGGTGTATGTTATATGTTATGTTACTTTAATGTGTGTGTATATATGTGTATATATATGTATATGTTATATGCGCAGAAGAAAGGCCTGGCAACCTACTTTTGTATTATGCTGAGAAATATTGTTATGTTGTGTGTTTTATATGTTTTGTTATATGTTATTTTATCCATGATGTTAGGTTACCTAGTACGTTATTTTATATGCTATGCTATGTCATATGTTATGTTATATTTGAAATGTTTTACTATGTTATATGCTATGCTATATATTATATTATGTTATGTGCTGTGGCAATTAATGTTATGTGTTCTAATATATATTATGTTACATGCTATGCTATGTTCTATGCTATGTTATGTGATATGTTATGTTATATGGTATATGTTTTGTTATGTTATGTTGTGTATGTTATATGTTATGTTAAACGTTATGTGTTATAGGTTGAAGTGTTGAAGGAGAAAAATCACATTTGGCGTGAGAAGAGTGACAGCTTTGATCTTCTTTTGCACAGAAGAAAGGCCTGGCCATCCACTTCTGAATTATGCCAAAAATGTTATATTTTATGTTGCTTGTTTTATGTTGTGTTATGGTGCATATTTTGTAATGTTATGTTATATTGTATATTATGATCTGTTATATGTTGTGTTATATTTTGAATGTTTTCATATGTTGTATGTTATGCTATTTTAGGGTTTTTGTTTTGTGTTAAAGTATATGTTTTGTTATATGTATTTTTTGTGTTACATGCTATGTTTTGTTATATCATATATATATATGGTAGATGTTTTATTGTGTGTTATGTAATATTATATGTTATGTTATGTTTTAAATGATGTTATGTTATATAATATGTTAAGTTATATGTTTTTTTATGGTGTATGTTATATGTTATGTTACTTTAATGTGTGTGTATATATAAATATATATATATATATATATCATGATATGATATTATGATGTATGGTTTGATGCAAAATATGTTATATTATGCTGTGCATTATGTTCTATGTTATGTTATGAAATGTTGTGAAATGGTTTGATATGATGTAAAATGATATGATTTAAAAATACGGAGAGGTTTGTTCACAGTAAAAGCTGTGGAAATGTGCAATAGTCTCCCTCAAGAGTTGGTTTTGGCCAGCTCAGTGGATTGCTTTAAAAAAGTCCTGGATTCTCTCTTGGATACACAGGATATAACTGGATACTAACATTTATAGGCAAAGTTGATACAGGAAATATCTGATTGTCTCTCGGGGGATCACGAAGAACTTTTTTCCCTGTAGCAGTAAATTAGATTATGCATTGCTAGGTTATTGCCTTCTTCTTGATCCACTGTGGGTATAGCATTATAACATTTTTTTTTGGTTTAACTGGATGGACTTTTGTCTTTTTTCAGCCATAGTAACTATGTAACTACGTAACTATGTTGTGATATGATAATGGTATGCTATGACATGATGGTGTGATATGGTACAATACGAAATGATAGTCTGATATGAAATGATATTATGGTATGGTATGATATGATGTTATGTGATGATCCCTGGACATGGTACATAAGCTTGTCGAGCTTCTGGGGCTTGCATGTATCTATGAAGCCTAAATCTATACCATCGGTAGTTTTCCTACCAGCAGGGTTACCCAATTTGGACAGGATGCGGTGGAGATATTAGACTAATGATGTACCACCCGTCTGGGCAGCAGCGGACGGGCAGTGTTGAAGACGGAAGATCACATATGGTGTGACAACGGCGACTGCATCAAACTTACACTGCGCAGAAGAAAGGCCTGGCAACCTACTTCTGTATTATGCTGAGGAATATTGTTATGTTGTATGTTTTATACGTTTTGTTATATGTTATTTTATCCATGATGTTAGGTTACCTAGTACGTTATTTTATATGCTATGCTATGTCATATGTTATGTTATATTTGAAATGTCTTACTATGTTATATGCCAGGGGTCCTCAAACTACGGCCAGCGGGCCACATGCTGGCCGCCGAGGACATTTATCCGTCCCGCCGGGCAGGGGCGTATCTGCCACGAGGCAAGGGACTAGGGTTTGGCAAGTCAGGAGAGCTCGGCAGGGCTCGGGCAGGAGGGTGGGATTAGCAATTCTAGAACAAGGGAAGGTAGGCTCGGTTTATGAACACGCACCACTCACCTGGCCTTTCTGCAGCCAGCCGGCCATCTATTCTGATCAGTGCATGCAACTGTCATGGAGCGGCCGGCCCAGTATTCCCGCCGCCGTTGTATGTCCGCAGTCTCTTGTCATCTCATGTACTATTTCCGCAGTCTCTGGTAATCTCCTGTACTGTGTCCGCATTTGTTCATATTTTTTTTTTTTAAACTATAGTCCGGCCATCCAACGGTCTGAGGGACAGTGAACTGGCCCCCTGTTTAAAACGTTTGAGGACCCCTGTTATATGTTATCCTATATATTATGTTATGTTATGTTATATGCCATGGCAATTAATGTTATGTGTTCTAATATATATTATGTTACATGCTATCCTATGTTCTGTGCTATGTTATGTGATATGGTATATGTTTTGTTGTGTTATGTTGTGTATGTTATATGTTATGTGAAAAGTTATGTGTTATAGGTTGAAGTGTTGAAGGTGAAAGATCACATTTGGCGTGAGAACAGTGAAAGCTTCTATATTCTATTGCACAGAAGAAAAAGGCTTTTTTCTACTACTACTTCTTTATTATGCCAAGAAATGTTATATATTATGTTGTTTCTTCTTAATGTTCTATATTATGTTATATAGTATGTAATGTTATGTTATAGAATATGTTATATGCTATTTTATGTTATATGTGTATGTTATATTTTAAATGTTATATTTGTTATATGTTTTATTTGTTATATATGTGATGTTTTAAATGTTATGCTTTTTTATATGATGTGTTATTTTATGTTTTCTGTCATGTGGTCTCGTATATGTTCTAAAATATGTATTTTATATGTTACGTTACAGTACATGCTATGTTATGTTATATGCTCTATGTTTTGTTATGTTTTATTGTATGTTATATGCTATATTGTTTTATGTTATTTTATAAGTTATGTGTTCCAGGCAGTGTTGAAGGTGAAGGGTCACATTTGGTATGGTAACGGTGACAGCTTCGAGCATACACAGAGCCGAAGAGAAACCTGGCCTTCTACTTTGATATAATGCCAAGGAATGGTATATTATTTGGTTGGTAATATGTTATGTTACATATTATGTAATGTTATATTATATGTTCTGTTATATTTTAAAGGTTATGCTATGCTACATGCTATGTTATATATTATGTTATGTTATATGCTATGCTATGTTCTGTTTTATGTTCTGTGTTATAATATATGTTATGATACATGCTATGCTATGTTATAGGCAATGGTATGTGATATGTTATGTAATATGGTCAAAGTTTTCTTATGTGTTATGTTATGTTATATATTATGTTCTGTGCTATGTTATGTGATATGATATGTTATGTTATATGGTATATGTTTTGTTATGTTATGTTGTGTATGTTATATGTTATGTTAAAAGTTATGTGTTATAGGTTGAAGTGTTGAAGGAGAAAAATCACATTTGGCGTGAGAACAGTGACAGTGTTGATCTTCTATTGGGCAGAAGAAAAGCCTGGCCATCAACTACTTCTGTATTATGCCAAGAAATGTTATATATTATGTTGTTTCTTCTTAATGTTTGTTCTATGTTTTGTTATATATTATGTAATGTTATGTTATAGAATATGTTATGTTATATGTGTAGGTTATATTTTAAATGTTATGTATATTTGTTATATATGTGATGTTTTACATGTTGTGCTTTTTTATATGTTGTGTTATTTTATTTTTTCTGTCATGTTCTAGTATATGTTATCAAATATGTCTTTTATATGTTACTTTGCAAGCTATTTTATGTAATATGGTAAATATTTTGTTATGTGTTATTTTATGTTCTATAATATGTTATAAGTTATGTGATATAAGTTGAAGTGTTGAAGAAAGATCACATTTGGCGTGAGAAGAGTGACAGCTTTGATCTTCTTTTGGACAGAAGAAAGGCTTCACCATCCACTTCTGTGTTATGCCAAAAGTGTTATATTTTATGTTGCTTGTTTTATGTTTTGTTATGGTGCATATTTTGTAATGTTATGTTATATTGTATATTATGATCTGTTATATGTTATGTTATATTTTGAATGTTTTCATAGGTTGTATGTTATGCTATTTTAGGGTTTATGTTATGTGTTAAAGTATATGTTTTGTTATATGTATTTTTTGTGTTATATGCTATGTTTTGTTATATCATATATATATATGGTAGATGTTTTATTGTGTGTTATGTAATATTATATGTTATGTTATGTTATAAATGATGTTATGTTATATAATATGTTAAGTTATATGTTTTTATTTTGTATGTTATATCTTATGTTACTTTAATGTGTGTGTGTGTGTGTGTATATATATATATATATATATATATATAATGTTATGATATATGGTTTGATTCAAAGTTTGTTATGTTATGCTGTACATTATGTTCTATGTTATGTTATGAAATGTTGTGAAATGGTTTGATATGATGTAAAATGATATGATTTAAAATGATGGTATAATATGATATGAACTAATGTTATTATAGCAATTGATGTTCTGATATGATGATGGGATGTAATGATGCATGCAATGCCAAGCTGTGGTTTCTAAAGTGAGCAAAATCCTCTCTTGTATTAAACAAAGGTATTGACTCCAGAGAGGAGTACATCATTCTACCCTTTTACAGATCATTAGTAAGACCTCATCTGGAATATGGATTCTCTCTTGGATACACAGGATATAACTGGATACTAACATTTATAGGCAAAGTTGACACAGGAAATATCTGATTGTCTCTCGGGGGATCAGGAAGAACTTTTTTCCCTGTAGCAGTAAATTAGATTATGCATTGCTAGGTTTTTGCCTTCTTCTGGATCAACTGTGGGTATAGGATTATAACTTTTTTTTTGGCTTAACTGGATGGACTTTTGTCTTTTTTCAGCCATAGTAACTATGTAACTACGTAACTATGTTGTGATATGATAATGGTATGCTATGACATGATGGTGTGATATGGTACAATACGAAATGATAGTCTGATATGAAATGATATTATGGTATGGTATGATATGATGTTATGTGATGATCCCTGGACATGGTACATAAGCTTGTCGAGCTTCTGGGGCTTGCATGTATCTATGAAGCCTAAATCTATACCATCGGTAGTTTTCCTACCAGCAGGGTTACCCAAGGTGGACAGGTTCCGGTGGAGATATTAGACTAATGATGTACCACCCGTCTGGGCAGCAGCGGACGGGCAGTGTTGAAGATGGAAGTTCACATTTGGTGTGACAACGGCGACAACATCAAACTTACACTGCGCAGAAGAAAGGCCTGGCAACCTACTTCTGTATTATGCTGAGAAATATTGTTATGTTGTATGTTTTATATGTTTTGTTATATGTTATTTTATCCATGATGTTAGGTTACCTAGTACGTTATTTTATATGCTATGCTATGTCATATGTTATGTTATATTTGAAATGTTTTACTATGTTATATGCTATGCTATATATTATGTTATGTTATGTGCTGTGGCAATTAATGTTATGTGTTCTAATATATATTATGTTACATGCTATGCTATGTTCTATGCTATGTTATGTAATATGTTATGTTATATGGTATATCTTTTGTTATGTTATGTTATATGTTAAGTTAAAAGTTATGTGTTATAGGTTGAAGTGTTGAAGGTGAAAGATCACATTTTGCGTGAGAACGGTGTAAGCTTCGATCTTCTATTGCACAGAAGAAAAAGTATTTTTTCTACTACTACGTCTTTATTATGCCAAGAAATGTTATATATTATGTTGTTTCTTCTTAATGTTTGTTATATATTATGTAATGTTATGTTATAGAATATGTTATATGCTATGTTATGTTATATGTGTATGTTATATTATAAATGTTATATTTGTTTTATGTTTTATATGTTATATATGTGATCTTTTAAATGTTATGCTTTTTTATATGATGTGTTATTTTATGTTTTCTGTCATGTGTTCTCATATATGTTTTAAAAAATACTATGATATAATGCCAAGGAATGGTATATTTTTTGGTTGGTTATTTGTTAAGTTTTTTTATATGTTATGTTACATATTATGTAATGTTATATAATATGTTCTGTTATATTTTAAATGTTATGCTATGCTACATGCTATGTTATAAATTATGTTATGTTATATGCTATGCTATGTCATGTTTTATGTTCTGTGTTATAATATATGTTATGATATGTTATAGGCAATGGTATGTGATATGTTATGTAATATGTTCAATGTTTTCCTTTGTGTTATGTTATATATTATGTTCTATGCTATGTTATGTGATATGTTATGTTATATGGTATATGTTTTGTTATGTGTTATGTTATATGTTATGTTAAAAGTTATGTGTTATAGGTTGAAGTGTTGAATGAGAAAAATCACATTTGGCGTGAGAACAGTGACAGCTTTGATCTTCTATTGGGCAGAAGAAAAGCCTGGCCCTTAACTACTTCTGTATTATGCCAAGAAATGTTATATAATATGTTGATTCTTCTTAATGTTTGTTCTATGTTATGTTATATATTATGTAATGCTATGTTATAGACTATTTTATATGATATGTTATAGAATATGTTATATGTTATGTTATATGTGTAGGTTATATTTTAAATGTTATGTATATATGTTATATATGTGATGTTTTACATTTTGTGCTTTTTTATATGTTTTGATATTTTATTTTTTCTGTCGTGTTCTAGTATATGTTATCAAATATGTCTTTTATATGTTACTTTGCAAGCTATGTTATTTAATATGGTAAATATTTTGTTATGTGTTATTTTATTTTCTATAATATGTTATAAGTTATGTGTTATAAGTTGAAGTGTTGACGGAGAAAGATCACATTTGGCGTGAGAACAGTGACAGCTTTGATCTTCTTTTGCACAGAAGAAAGGCCTGGCCATATACTTTTGTTTAATTCCAAGAAATGTTATATATTATGTTGTTTCTTTTTAATGTTTGTTCTATGTTATGTTATATATTATGTAATGTTATGTTATAGAATATGTTATATGATATGTTATAGAATATGTTATGCTTTACGTGTGTGTTACATCTTAAATGTTATGCTATGTTATGTTATTTTATGTTTTCTTATGTGTTTGTTAAACATGAATTCCAAATTCATAAATCGGCACTTATAGGAATTGTATTATATTTATGGCAAGCTTGCAATATACTTGGTTTTTATGATTAATCATAATTTTTAAAATGTGTGGTTTGCCTTGAACAAGTGATAGTGTCGAATTCTTCAGTTATTGCTGGGACAGAAAAATGTCAGAGTATTTTGAGTTAAGTTTACTAGCTGCAAGCTGAGTATTTAGGACATTTCTATAGATGGGCATAGCTGGTTAGAAGATCTCTGGTGTAGGATGATGTCATGGGAGTTAGAAGTGAACCAGAATAGATTTATTATGAAATAATATATTCTAATAGTATCTGTGCGTATTAAATTTACGTTTTATAGGTTGGTAATATGTGTTACATAAGTAAAATTTTGCTTATAGAACATTATTGAGATATTACCGTATTTTTCTCTCCATAAGACGTACTTTTTTCCCCCCAAAAAAGGGGGGAAAATGTCAGTGCGTCTTATGGAGCGAATATAAAGCGGCCGGTCCGGTATTTCTGCCGCCACCATGTCAGAATACCGGGCCGGCCGCTCAGCTGTTCTCTCCTGCAGGGCCTTACCTGTTCCTCGCTCCAGCGCTGCACAGTCTTCCCGCGCTGGCTTCTGTGACAGCCGGGTGCCTACTGCGCATGTGCTGCGCTTTGTGAATTATCTGGTGTCTTCTGGGACACATGACAGGTCCCAGAAAGCGCCGGGCCATTCACAAAGCGCATCGCTTCTCGCGCATGCGCAGTGGGCACCCGGCTGTCACAGAAGCCGGCCAGGGAAGAAGAGGGAAGGATAACTCCGCGGAAGTGGGAGCGGGTACGTGTCAAATTCAGGTACCCGCTCCCCCTCCCTCCTCAAAGGTCAGCAGTCTATGGTCATTCCCTGCACTGTCTACAGTCTCTGGTCATTCCCTGCACTGTCTGCAGTCTCTGGTCATTCCCTGCACTGTCTGCAGTCTCTGGTCATTCCCTGCACTGTGTTCGCAGTCTCTGGTCATCTCCTGCACTGTGTCCGCAGTCTCTAGTCATCTCCTGCACTGTGTCCGCAGTCTCTGGTCATCTCCTGCACTGTGTCCGCAGTCTCTGGTCATCTCCTGCACTGTGTCCGCAGTCTCTGGTCATCTCCTGCACTGTGTCCGCAGTCTCTGGTCATCTCCTGCACTGTGTCCGCAGTCTCTGGTCATCTCCTGTACTGTGTCCGCAGTCTCTGGTCATCTCCTGCATTGTGTCCGCAGTCTCTGGTCATCCCCTGTACTGTGTCCGCAGTCTCTGGTCATCCCCTGTACTGTGTCTGCAGTCTTTGGTGATCCCCTGTACTGTGTCTGCAGTCTCTGGTCATTCCCTGTACTGTGTCCGCAGTCTCTGGTCATCTCTTGTACTGTGTCCGCAGTCTCTGGTCATTCCCTGTACTGTGTCCGCAGTCTTTGGTCATCCCCTGTACTGTGTCCGCAGTCTCTGGTCATTCCCTGTACTGTGTCTGCAGTCTCTGGTCATCCCCTGTACTGTGCCCGCAGTCCCTGGTCATCTCCTGTACTGTGTCCGCAGTCTCTGGTCATCCCCTGTATTGTGTCCGCAGTCTCTGGTCATCCCCTGTACTGTGTCCGCAGTCTCTGGTCATCCCCTGTACTGTGTCCGCAGTCTCTGGTCATCCCCTGTACTGTGTCTGCAGTCTCTGGTCATCCCCTGTACTGTGTCTGCAGTCTCTGGTCATCCCTGTACTGTGTCTGCAGTCTCTGGTCATCCCCTGTACTGTGTCTGCAGTCCATTGGTTCAGAATATTTTTTTTTCTTGTTTTTCACCTCTAAAACCTAGGTGCGTCTTATGGTCAGGTGCGTCTTATGGAGCAAAAAATACGGTATGTTATAAAGATAGCTTCTTAGTTGTACTATCCTTTAAACAGAGTAATTGGTCACATGAGTAGACTGATGTAACATTGTTTTCAATGAAATCACTACTAAGCAGAATTGTTTGTCACACAAGGTTCTGAGATATGAGAATTATGACGTCAACATAAAAAGACATCCTAAGATATGCGAAGGTCACAATACACAACACACAGCATATACATACACATGTCCGTCCATTCACACACAGACAGACACAAGCAAAGCATGAACACAGTTGTCTGCATTGAGTAGACAAGAAGCACAAGGCAGGACAGCCATGTCAATACGGTTGATGCATCTTTATCACTTCTGGTTTTATATTTTTGTTTTACCTACACTGAACTGTTGTTCATGATACATTTTACATTGTTATTTTAAGCCATTGTGTGATAAAATAAAATCACACTTTATTTTGCCAGCTCTTTAATTATCCAAAATCGCTTATAGACACTAAAGAATTGTTATAAGTGTCTCAGAAATTTCAACATTAACAGTGAGCCAGCCATAACAGTCTTTTTTCCATTTTTACGGAGCTCCCAATCCTTGATTGGAGGGGGGAGACAAGCACAATTTTGTAAATATTCAATTCTTGGGAAAAAGACGATCAAGAACCTAGGAAAGGAAGAAACTAAGGTGATTGACCAGACGTGGACAAAAGGTCCAGTGACTGAGCCGGGTCAAATGAGAAAATCATCTGATTACGGTGAGTAAAAATTATGGAATTTATTGATGTATTAGCTAGAGAAAGCAAGAAAGGAAATATACAAGAATAATGTAAACTGTTTGTGCCAAAGTAATGATACTGCATTTCTTTTACAGAAATGGCATCTAAAACCAAATATGGAGCGTAACAATCTCCTACGAAGCTAACATCAAGAAATATGAGAAGTTAAAAGAAGAGATCTTCTCGGGAAGAAGATTGGACAAAAATGTTATACTTCTTCTTTTAGTTCTGTAAAATTAGAAACATTTTGGCTAAAACTTCACAGAGTCATTCTAGTTAATAGAACATTTTTTGGTTAAAAAAAAAAACACATCACTCTTCATAGCAGCAATAGAAACTTGTGACACATTTTAGAATGTAAAGTATATTTCCAGAGAGCTAAAATATTATTGCACAATTATGGATATTATAGTTATTATTATTATTTATATTATTATTTTATTTAAAATCAGTATTATGATTAAGAATTTTTATAAATAGAATATATAGATCAAAGAGTAACTGAAGAGAACAGAGTTTAGAAGGAAAGTTATTTCTGGCTGGTCCAGTTATGAAGAATACTATGTCCGATCATTTAATACAAGGCTGTGTGTGTGGATGAAGTGTTTGTTAATAAATTAATTGGATTCATCATAATAGGGGGAATTGTTAAACATTAATTCCAAATTCATAATTCGGCACTTATAGGACTTGTATTATATTAATGGCAATCTTGCAATATACTTGTTTTTTATGATTAAACATAATATTAAAATATGTGGTTGGCCTTGAACAAGTGATAGTGTTGAATTCTTCAGTTATAGAATTCAGAGTATTTGGAGTTAAGTTAACTAGCTGGAAGCTGAGTATTTAGGACATTTCTATAGATGGACATAGCTGGTTAGAAGATCTCTGGGGGGGCGCATGCACGGCCGGCTCCTGGATGGGCGTGCTTTAGTGACAGCTCCGTCCACCCGCCAGAACGATCGCGGCTCACACCAGTCCCAGGGGATATAAATCCCACAGTGACTTGAAGAAGGAGTGTACAGACCTCCCCAACTGTGCCCCACAGGAGAAAAGCCCTGGGACAACCGGGAAAATTAACACAATTCTTCCCTGCTGTCTCAGCAGGGATCCAAGATGGCGCCGGCTGCAGCAATACAGAGGACAGCAGACATGAGAGGGACCACACAGCCCAGCAGACAGATCCCAGACTGCAATATCCGCTGTATCCTGGGGACCCTGGTGAGTCATCTCCCCCTATGTCCCCCACCACAAGCAGTACGGCCAAGTCCAGACCACATCTTGACCCTGAGCAGTCATCTGCCTACCAGGCTCTCAGCCATCCATCACCTCAGCTTAACACTGACCTACCAGTGATAGAAATATTCCCTGCGTCAGATCAGCATATTACCGAGATATGCATGATAAACATGCTTTTATTGCTCAGACAAACCCTACATAGCGATTTAACATCATCACTAGCCCAGATTACTACCGTGGTTCAGCAACAAGAACACAGATTACACCATATTGAATCCAGAATGGGAGAAATAATTATAGCGCATAACGATCTGATTGACGCACATGCGGATCATACATCTGACATGGAACAAATAAATTTGAAATTAGCTGATCTGGAAGATCGATCAAGGTTTAACAATATGAAGTTCAGAGGTATTCCCGAAAGCGTCATTAATGAGGCTCTACTACCCTATATACAGCAGTATATAAAACACCTCATTCCATCTCTCTCTGACCTGGAGCTAGCTATAGACTGAGCCCACCGACTACCTAAACCCTCATTTCTGTCAGCATCTATCCCAAAAGATGTTCTGGCTCGTATTCACTTCTGCCACATAAAAGAAAAAATGATGTTGGCAGCCAGAAACCCACCTCCACTCCCGCCATCACACGCAAATATCTGGTTATTCGCAGACCTATCAAAGGCCATGCTCCTTAACCGTAAAAAGTTGATTACTATTACCAAAGCCTTACGAAACCACGGCATAGGCTATCAATGGGGTTTCCCCACAAAACTAACCGTGAAACAACACGGTAGAGTCTTCACAATCAAAAACCTTGAAGCGGGCCTAGATTTACTTAAAACATGAAATTTACTACCTGTGGACACGCAGCAATCTACACCTACCAATCTCCAACATATGGAGGCAGAATAATGCTATCGCAACACACCTTCTATACACCACCAGTTTATCTCCTTCCACCTTCCTCCTCCTCTCCTTCCCTGGCACCACCAGTCGATCAACTATACTTCAACATTCACCTGAATTCAACGAACTATCGTGGAATACCCACCCTAACGCCTCGATCGAGCCCAGACTGCACCGCAAAATCGATGAAAACCTCCCTTTTTTCAAACAACAACTCAACTATCCTGTTCATCACTCAACAGATCCACATTATGATTAATATCACATCTCTTAATGTTCGTGGCTTAAACTCTCCCTTCAAAAGATCGATGCTTCAAAAAGAAACTTGAACGTTTCAGGCCGACATACTTTTCTTACAGGAAACTCACTTTGCTACAACCAAGACCCCCAGGCTACAACTTAATCGATTCTCACACATCTATATGGCTACTAACCCCAAGAAAAAAAATGGTGTCATTACAGCTATAAAGGACTCTGTTCAGTTCCGATACATCTCAGAAATAGCTGACCCCCAAGGTCGCTATCATATCCTAATTTGCCAAATAAATGACATCCTCTACACTCTAGTAAATGTCTACGGCCCCAACAACAACCAGATGCAATTTTACCATAAACTCTACACCATCATTTCTACTCAAAAGCAAGGCAGACTCCTCATCGGCGGAGACTTCAGTGTCATTGGCAATCCTCTTTTAGACTCGTCCTCCAACAAAAGATCCCCTAAACTAAACTTCAACCAATTTCTGCACAACCATGACCTTTACGACATCTGGAGATGCCAGCACAGCAACGAGAGAGACTACACTTACTATTCCCCTTCTCACCTTTCCTATTCCAGAATCATTTTTTTCATCACAGACAAATGGACACTACAACACGTGATATCGTCCAAAATTGGTACCATAACCTGGTCAGAACACGCTCCAATCAACATATCCTTAGACGACAATCAGTGTTCGGCAATCCCGCCCATCTGGAGACTAAACTCTACAATTTTGAAGAATCCAGATAACCAGAAACACCTGTTAGAAGCCCACAACTTATTCTTTGAATTTAATTCTACTCCTGACATTTCTATAACCACAATATGGCCCGCTTACAAGGCTTACATGAGAGGTATCCTCATACAATTAACCTCCCGTATGAATAAGCAACGATCCCAACAAATTGACCAACTTTTAACCTCCATCAAACTAAACGAAGAAATCAACAAAAAAAAAACAAAACCCCTCCACATCCGCATCCTTGACCTTAGACAGAAACAAACTGCAAACTATTTTACTGCACAAATATGACCTTAACCTTCAAAAAACAAAATCAAAATTCTACGTACTTGGTAATATAGCAAACTCACTTTTAACGAAAATAATTAAACAAAAACAGCTCAAATCTAAAATCTCCACAATTCAACACCCAACCACACACACCTCGCTTACAAACCCGCAAGACATAGCCAACGCTTTCGTGTCCTATTACCAAAATTTATATAATATTAAAGATGACCCAAACACAACCCAACCGACAACTACATCCATTCAAAACTTCCTAGCTACCACCAATCTTCCTCGACTCACACCATCTCAACTCACATCTCTTTCCATACCGATTTCTCCTACAGAAGTAGAACAAAATATAAAAACCTTACCCCTTAACAAATCGCCAGGAAATGTTTTTCGCCTGGAAACGGTTTCACAAACAAATTCTATAAAACATTTGCACCCAATCACACACCGCATTTATCTGTTCTATTCAACCATGCTGCCTCTACAGGTGAATTCTCTACCGAAATGCTAAAATCGATAATCACAACTATCCCAAAACCTGGTAAAGATCCCCAATTAGTCCAGTACTACAGACCAATCTCATTACTGAATACAGATATAAAACTATACGCCAAAATAATTGCCCAAAGATTGCTCCCCCACCTACCTACACTAATCCACCCAGACCAAGTGGGATTTATTCCTGGTCGACAAGCACCAGATGCAACCAGAAGAATTATATCCCTCCTATACAAACTTAAATCCAATAGGCAACCCTCCTTACTCTTATCTCTAGATGCTGAAAAAGCATTTGACCGAATCCACTGGCAATTCATGAAACTCACACTTCAAAAATTTGGAATTACAGATTGGATGTTATTGGCAATCCTTTTCCTCTACTCCAACCCTTCTGCCAAAGTTCTAACTAACGGCACACTTTCACAACCCTTCCACATATCTAACTGCACTAGACAGGGCTGCCCATAATTTTTACCTTACTCATCGAACCTTTAGCATCTAAACTTAGAGATGACCCAACATTCACAGGAATTACTCACCTTAAAAAAGAACACAAAATTAGCCTTTTTGCAGACGATATCATCCTAATGATTACCAATCCCTACAAATCGCTCCAATCGATACGTACACATCTCCATAACTACTTAGAAGTCTCTTACTATAAACTCAATGAACCCAAATCCTCTATCTTAAATCTCGACACTCCCGCTAAGATCCAGAATATGCTGATCAAACATTTCCTTTTCTCCTGGGAACACCACAGCATCCCTTATTTGGGGATCAACCTCACCACTACAACTAATCAACTATATGCTGCCAACCACAAACTGCTACTCGAATCCATCCCACGAGAACTTAAAAATCTACGTACATCAACTCTATCGACAATGGGAAGAGTAGCAACTTTAAAAATGTGCATATTACCCAAATAACTTTATATATTCCTCACACTCCCCATTCCCATTCCCAACACCTTTTTTTCCAAACTCCAAGCAGTATTAGCCAAATTCACCTGGAACTCAAAAAAACCTAGATGCACTACAAATCTCCTAATACGCCCAGCCTCTAGAGGAGGAGCAGGTCTCCCGCACTTAAAATCATACTACAATGCCACCCTTCTAGACCAGTTCTTTTTCTGGAGGCGCCCTACTAATGAAAAAACGTGGACCACCATGGAAACTCTTTCGCACCTACTGCACACACTCGATAAAATGCTGTTCCTACCTCAAACATTTCAAACCCAACTTCTACCCAAGCATCCTTGTATACAAGCCTCCTTACACGCCTGGTATAACCTCTTAACCTCCAACCAGTCAGATATAGATACTAAACGAATCCCTACCCCAATTTCCACTCTACACTTCATCACTCCCTCTCTAAATCTAACACAATGGGATAATCGAGGCATATCTCATATTCAAGACATATACACAAATCACAAATTAGACTCCTTTTCCACTCTCCAGAAGAAATTCCACCTCCCTGACAATGAAAATTTTACCTACATGCGAATAGCTCATTCTCTACACAAAATAGATATACCACTCGAACTGACAATTCCTGTTATTGCATACAACCTATTTCATAAGACACAATATCCAAAGAAAGGAATTTCGACCTTCTACACGCTTATAACCAAAGCACAGTTTACCCTTCAAACTATCTCCCTAACCAACCGGGAGAAAATCCTCCTTCAACCGATACGCCCATACACTTGGGAAAGAACCTTCACTATCACCCACAAAGCCTCTAGATGTAGTTCCCACTGGGAAACATACATGAAAATCTTATACCTGGTATTTAACACCAGTTAAACTCGCCTTATATTACTCTCAACACTCATCTGCGTGTTGGAGACAATGCGGAGAAACAGGATCAACTCTCTATATACTCTAGACATGTAAATCCCTCAAATCCTACTGAAACAGAGTCTTCCAACTGATCTCCTCAACCACTGGAGTCCCAGTGACTCCAAACCCAGCTCTCGCTCTCCTACACATAGGAATAGACAAATTCCCTACAGAATAACGCACCATCATTATTCACACATTAGCAGCTGCCAAAATCAATATTACTAAATTGTGGAAATCCACCAAAACTCCCTCTCTTTCAGCTCTTATATCTGACCTTAACCTTCAATGTGAGATGGAAAAGAGAACAGCCTTCCATAATTACTCCTACCATAAATTCAAAATCCAATGGTCTCGATGGTTACAAAACCCTAATTGTTCCATAAAATGATAACTATAGAATAATATCACACTATGACCTATGCACTTGACTGGTGCCCTCTTCCCCACCCCTTCTTCAATATTTACCTCACGTCCACCCAAACACAGTTCACACCAAACCAAGCATACCTCTCAAGTAAACACGACTTAAGTCTATAGTTTCCCCAGCCAATTGGTGGGGACTTATCTTATATTTACCGACTGCTATAATTTACTGTGAACCTCCTTAATGTTAATGTAAATTAACCTGTATATTGAAAATCTTTCAATAAAAATATTTGAATATAGAAGATCTCTGGTGTAGAATGATGTAATGGGAGTAAGAAGTGAACCAAAATAGAATTAGTATGAAATAATATATTCTAATAGTATCTGTGCGTATTTAAATTACGTTTTATAAGCTGGTAATATGTGTTACATAAGTAAAATTTTGGTTATAGAATATTATTGAGATATTAGGTTATAAAGATAGATTCTTAGTTGTACTATCCTTTAAACAGAGTATTTGGTCACATGAGTAGACTGATGTAACATTGTCAACTTATGAAGCCGCTACATATGGGCTTGTCAATCAAAAGACCATATACAGTCAGGTCCATAAATATTGGGACATCGACACAATTCTAACATTTTTGGCTCTATACACCACCACAATGGATTTGAAATGAAACGAACAAGATGTGCTTTAACTGCAGACTGTCAGCTTTAATTTGAGGGTATTTACATCCAAATCAGGTGAACGGTGTAGGAATTACAACAGTTTTCATATGTGCCTCCCACTTGTTAAAGGACCAAAAGTAATGGGACAATTGGCTTCTCAGCTGTTTCATGGCCAGGTGTGTGTTATTCCCTCATTATCCCAATTACAATGAGCAGATAAAAGGTCCAGAGTTCATTTCAAGTGTGCTATTTGCATTTGGAATCTGTTGCTGTCAACTCTCAAGATGAGATCCAAAGAGCTGTCACTATCCGTGAAGCAAGCCATCATTAGGCTGAAAAAACAAAACAAACCCATCAGAGAGATAGCAAAAACATTAGGCGTGGCCAAAACAACTGTTTGGAACATTCTTAAAAAGAAGGAACGCACCGGTGAGCTCAGCAACACCAAAAGACCCGGAAGACCACGGAAAACAACTGTGGTGGATGACTGAAGAATTCTTTTCCTGGTGAAGAAAACACCCTTCACAACAGTTGGCCAGATCAAGAACACTCTCCAGGAGGTAGGTGTATGTGTGTCAAAGTCAACAATCAAGAGAAGACTTCACCAGAGTGAATACAGAGGGTTCACCACAAGATGTAAACCATTGGTGAGCCTCAAAAAAAGGAAGGCCAGATTAGAGTTTGCCAAACGACATCTAAAAAAGCCTTCACAGTTCTGGAACAACATCCTATGGACAGATGAGACCAAGATCAACTTGTACCAGAGTGATGGGAAGAGAAGAGTATGGAGAAGGAAAGGAACTGCTCATGATCCTAAGCATACCACCTCATCAGTGAAGCATGGTGGTGGTAGTGTCATGGTGTGGGCATGTATGGCTGCCAATGGAACTGCTTCTCTTGTATTTATTGATGATGTGACTGCTGACAAAAGCAGCAGGATGAATTCTGAAGTGTTTCGGGCAAAATTATCTGCTCATATTCAGCCAAATGCTTCAGAACTCATTGGACGCTGCTTCACAGTGCAGATGGACAATGACCCAAAGCAGACTGCAAAAGCAACCAAAGAGTTTAAGGGAAAGAAGTGGAATGTTATGCAATGGCCAAGTCAATCACTGACCTGAATCCAAGTGAGCATGCATTTCACTTGCTGAAGACAAAACTGAAGGGAAAATGCCCCAAGAACAAGCAGGAACTGAAGACAGTTGCAGTAGAGGCCTGGCAGAGCATCACCAGGGATGAAACCCAGCGTCTGGTGATGTCTATGCGTTCCAGACTTCAGGCTGTAATTGACTGCAAAGGATTTGCAACCAAGTATTAAAAAGTGAAAGTTTGATTTAGGATTATTATTCTGTCCCATTACTTTTGGTCCCTTAACAAGTGGGAGGCACATATGCAAACTGTTGTAATTCCTACACCGTTCACCTGATTTGGATGTAAATACTCTCAAATTAAAGCTGACAGTCTGCAGTTAAAGCACATCTTGTTCGTTTCATTTAAAATCCATTGTGGTGGTGTATAGAGCCAAAAATGTTAGAATTGTGTCGATGTCCCAATATTTATGGACCTGACTGTATATAGTATCCCCTGTTTTCAATAAAATCACTACTAAGCAGAATTGTTTGCCACACAAGGTTCTGAGATATGAGAATTATGACGTCTACATGTAACATAACAAGACATCCTAAGATATGCGAAGGTCGCAATACACAACACACAGCATATACATACACATGTCCATCCATTCACACACAGACAGACACAAGCAAAGCATGAACACAGTTGTTCTTCACATTTTGACAAGGTGAAACAGTTGCATTCTCTTGGAGACCTACTACAATCACGTCACTTCCTACTTGCTCAGACTCAGCTGCATTGAGCAGACAAGAAGCACAAGGCAGGACAGCCATGTCAATACGGTTGATGCATCTTTATCACTTCTGGTTTTATATTTTTGTTTTACCTACACTGAACTGTTGTTCATGATACATTTTACATTGTTATTTTAAGCCATTGTGTGATAAAATAAAATCACACTTTATTTTTACTTTGCTGGCTCTTTAATTATCCGAAATCGCCTATAAACACTAAAGAATTATTATACCGTTCTACTGTGTTATAGTATATCTTATGTTACATGCTATGTTGTGTTATGTTATATGTTGTATGTTTTGTAACATGTTATTTTGTGTTATAGGTTATGTTGTTTTATGTTATGTTATAAGTTGTGTTCTAGGCAGAGTTGAAGGCAAAAGATCACATTTGGTGTGGCAACGGTGACAGCTGTGAACGTACACTTCACAGAAAAACGTCCTGACCATCCACTTCTGTATTATGCCAAAAATGTTATATTTTATGTTGCTTGTTTTATGTTTTTTATATGTTATGTTGCATTTTTTGTTATGTTATGTTATATTGTATATTATGTTCTGTTACAGTCAGGTCCATAAATATTGGGACATCGACACAATTCTAACATTTTTGGCTCTATACACCACCACAATGGATTTGAAATGAAACGAACAAGATGTGCTTTAACTGCAGACTGTCAGCTTTAATTTGAGGGTATTTACATCCAAATCAGGTGAACGGTGTAGGAATTACAACAGTTTGCATATGTGCCTCCCACTTGTTAAGGGACCAAAAGTAATGGGACAATTGGCTTCTCAGCTGTTCCATGGCCGGGTGTGCGTTATTCCCTCATTATCCCAATTACAATGAGCAGATAAAAGGTCCAGAGTTCATTTCAAGTGTGCTATTTGCATTTGGAATCTGTTGCTGTCAACTCTCAAGATGAGATCCAAAGAGATGTCACTATCAATGAAGCCATCATTAGGCTGAAAAAACAAAACAGGATATAACTGAATACTAACATTTATAGGCAAAGTTGATACAGGAAATATCTGATTGTCTCTCGGGGGATCACAAAGAACTTTTTTCCCTGCAGCAGTAAATTAGATTATGCATTGCTAGGTTTTTTGCGTTCCTCTGATTCAACTGTGGGTATAGGATTATAAACTTTTTTTTGGTTTATCTGGATGGACTTTTGCCTTTTTTCAGCCATAGTAACTATGTAACTACGTAACTATGTTGTGATATGATAATGGTATGCTATGACATGATGGTGTGATATGGTACAATACGAAATGATAGTCTGATATGAAATGATATTATGGTATGGTATGATATGATGTTATGTGATGATCCCTGGACATGGTACATAAGCTTGTCGAGCTTCTGGGGCTTGCATGTATCTATGAAGCCTAAATCTATACCATCGGTAGTTTTCCTTCCAGCAGGGTTACCCAATTTGGACAGGATCCGGTGGAGATATTAGACTAATGATGTACCACCCGTCTGGGCAGCAGCGGACGGGCAGTGTTGAAGACGGAAGATCACATATGGTGTGACAACGGCGACTGCATCAAACTTACACTGCGCAGAAGAAAGGCCTGGCAATCTACTTCTGTATTATGCTGAGAAAAATTGTTATGTTGTATGTTTTATATGTTTTGTTATATGTTATTTTATCCATGATGTTAGGTTACCTAGTACGTTATTTTATATGCTATGCTATGTCATATGTTATGTTATATTTGAAATGTTTTACTATGTTATATGCTATGCTATATATTATATTATGTTAAATGCTAAGGCAATTAATGGTATGTGTTCTAATATATATTATGTTACATGCTAGTCTATATTCTATGCTATGTTATGTGATATGATATGTTATGTTATATGGTATATGTTTTGTTATGTTATGTTGTGTTATGTTATATGTTATGTTAAAAGTTATGTGTTATAGGTTGAAGGGTTGAAGGTGAAAGATCACATTTGGCGTGAGAAGAGTGACAGCGTTGATCTTCTATTGCACAGAAGATAAGCCTGGCCATCAACTACTTCTTTATTATGCCAAGAAATGTTATATATTATGTTGTTTCTTCTTAATGTTTGCTCTATGTTATGTTATATATTATGTAATGTTATGTTATCGATTATGTTATATGCTATGTTATGTTATATGTGTATGTTATATTTTAAATGTTATGTATGTTATATTTGTTATAAATGTAATGTTTTACACGTTGTGCTATTTTATATGTTGTGTTATTTTATTTTTTCTGTCATGTGTTCTAGTATATGTTATAAAATATGTATTTTATATGTTATGTTACATGCTATGTTATGTAATATGGTAAATCTTTTGTTATGTGTTATATATTATGTTATAAGTAATGTGTTATTGAGAAGGCAGAGAGTTCCGGAGGTGAGGAGTGGCTTTGGAGGTGTTTAGAGGAGGATTCTACCCCTCTCCTTCCTTCTGTCCAAGAGCAGGAGATTTCTGTAAAAATGGCTGCTGAAACTCCGGGCATGGGCAGTGCAACCCACAAATCTAAGAGGAAAAGGCAGAGGAAGGACTGTTCAGCTCCTTCGCTCAGCAGTGACAGTGTTCCCTCAAGTTCAGTCAGGGAACTGCTCCGTTTACAGTTGAGGATGCCTCTCTGCTGTTATAGTGGCATCTAGTGGGGAAATAGCAAATTCTTATTCTGGTGAAATTTTGTCTAATTCTAAAGTTAATGAATTAAGTGTTATCGTTAATTGTATTGCAAATATTTTGGATGGTATAATAAATAAAAGAAATTTGGTTGTATCATAAGAAATAGAAGATTTAGGGGCACAGGGTTCTGGTGCATTAAATAATAATTCTTCTCAAAATTCTTCTCAAATTTCTGGTTCTGACCCTATTGCTTCAGTTGCATCTTTGGAAAAAAATATGTTGGATGTTAGTACTGAGAATAGAGTCTAACAGCAGACGCTGAACATTCAGGCAGACTCAATTCAATCAATTAAGACCTTCCAGTGTTCAGAAAAGCGTCTAGCAAGCTGATTGAAAAACGTCTATCTTATAGACAAGGTTCTCTTTGTAAATACAAAAGCAGCTTAGGCGCATTTCTAGGAGCAATGCCGGATACAGTCGCAAGGTGGCGCACAAGCACAGGCTTTGTCCCGTTCGTGTTTATTTGTATGCCAGGTAAGAAAACGCCACTGTGTTTTTTAATAGCTTTTTCTCTGTATTTGTTGTGATTGTTGAATCTGTTAATGTGTTTATGTTCAACCTCTCCCACTACCTCCAGGTGCAGGGGGTTGCGATGGGGACTTGCTGTGGGAGAGGGAACTTTTTGCACGTGAGGACTGTGACGGAAGCGTAGGCGGGACAGAACGCACAAAGAAGATGATAAACACACAAAGCTTTATTGAACTATGGAAGGCACTTAATCAGGGTAGGAAGGTAACATCCGGATACCCAAAAAAGGGGGGAAGAGGGGGGAGGAGTCCAAACAGTTATATTCCAGCCCACGCTAGGGCGATTCATGTAGTGATGGCCCGAGCACTCAGGGGGCAGTTCAGGTAGCTACGATACTCCAGATACGCAATAGGCAATCCGAGCAAGTATTAGTCCCAGCACACAATAGGGGCAGTTCAGGCAAGGGTAATCTGTGCACACAATAGGGGCAGTTAAGGGCACTCCGTAACATGTGGCTTGTAGGGACACTCATGGCAGGTGGCTTCCAGGGACACTCACGGTAGGTGGCTTGCAGACACTCAGCAGCAGACGGCTTCCAGGGACACTCACGGTAGGTGACTTGCAGACACTCAGCAGCAGGCGGCTTCCAGGGACACTCACGGTAGGTAGCTTGCAGACACTCAGCAGGCGGCTTCTAGGGACGCTCACGGTAGGTGGCTTGCAGACACTCAGCAGTAGGCGGCTTCCAGGGACAATCACGATAGGCGGTGTGACGGAAGCGTAGGCAGGACAGAACACACAAAGAAGATGGGGAACACACAAAGCTTTATTGAACTCTGAAAGACAATCAGGACAGTTCATGGCACTCCGCGACATGCGGCTTGTAGGGACACCCACGGTAAGCGGGCTCATGGGGACTCAACAGGACTTGGGCTGTGGAGTCTGGCCTAGCACAGCTCCCACCCAACTTTCCAGGGACATCGGGCTCACGGGGACTCAACGGGACTTTAGCTGTGGAGTGTGGCCTCAACACAGCTCCCACCCATCTTTCTAGGAACATTGGGCTTACGGTGACTCAACGGGACTCCCGCTGTGGAGTCTGGCCTAGCACAGCTCCCACCCGTCTTTCTAGGAATATCGGGCTCACGGGGACTCAATGGGACTCCAGCTGTGAAGTCTGGCCTAGTACAGCTCCCACCCATCTTTCTAGGGACATCGGGCTCACGGGGACTCAACGGGACTTTAGCTGTGGAGTGTGGCCTCAACACAGCTCCCACCCAGCTTTCTAGGGACATCGGGCTCACGGGGACTCCAGCTGTGGAGTCTGGCCTAGCACAGCTCCCACTTATCTTTCTAGGAACATCGGGCTCACAGGGACTCAACAGGACTCCAGCTGTGAAGTCTGGCCTAGCACAGCTCCCACCCATCTTTCTAGGGACATCGGGCTCACGGGGACTTAACGGGACTCCAGGTGTGGAGTCTGGCCTAGCACAGCTCCCACCCAGCTTTCTAGGGACATCGGGCTCACGGGGAATCAACGGGATTCCAGCTGTGGAGTCTGGCCTAGCACAGCTCCCACCCATCTTTCTAGGAACATCGGGCTCACGGGGACTCAACGGGACTCCAGCTGTGAATTCTGGCCTAGCACAGCTCCCACCCATCTTTCTAGGGACATCGGGCTCACGGGACTCAACGGGACTCAAGCTGTGAAGTCTGGCCTAGCACAGCTCCCACCCATCTTTCTAGGGACATTGGGCTCACGGGGACTCAACGGGACTTTAGCTGTGGAGTGTGGCCTCAACACAGCTCCCACCCAGCTTTCTAGGGACATCGGGCTCACGGGGACTCCAGCTGTGAAGTCTGGCCTAGCACAGCTCCCACCCATCTTTCTAGGGACATCGGGCTCACGGGGACTCAACGGGACTCCAGCTGTGAAGTCTGGCCTAGCACAGCTCCCACCCATCTTTCTAGGGACATCGGGCTCACGGGGACTCAACGGGACTTTAGCTGTGGAGTGTGGCCTCAACACAGCTCCCACCCAGCTTTCTAGGGACATCGGGCTCATGGGGACTCCAGCTGTGAAGTCTGGTCTAGCACAGCTCCCACCCATCTTTCTAGGGACATCGGGCTCACGGGGACTCAACGGGACTCCAGCTGTGAAGTCTGGCCTAGCACAACACTCACCCATCTTTCTAGGGACATCGGGCTCACGGGGACTTAACGGGACTTTAGCTGTGGAGTGTGGCCTCAACACAGCTCCCACCCAGCTTTCTAGGGACATCGGGCTCACGGGGACTCCAGCTGTGGAGTCTGGCCTAGTACAGCTCCCACCCATCTTTCTAGGAACATCTGGCTCACGGGGACTCAACGGGACTCCAGCTGTGAAGTCTGGCCTAGCACAGCTCCCATCCATCTTTCTAGGGACATCGGGCTCACGGGGACTTAACGGGACTCCAGGTGTGGAGTCTGGCCTAGCACAGCTCCCATCTTTCTAGGAACATCGGGCTCACGGGGACTCAACGGGACTCCAGCTGTGAAGTCTGGCCTAGCACAGCTCCCACCCATCTTTCTAGGGACATCGGGCTCACGGGGAATCAACGGGACTTTAGCTGTGGAGTGTGGCCTCAACACAGCTCCCACCCAGCTTTCTAGGGACATCGGGGTCACGGGGACTCCAGCTGTGGAGTCTGGCCTAGCACAGCTCCCACCCATCTTTCTAGGAACATCGGGCTCACGGGGACTCAACGGGACTCCAGCTGTGAAGTCTGGCCTAGCACAGCTCCCACCCATCTTTCTAGGGACATCGGGCTCATGGGGACTTAACGGGACTCCAGGTGTGGAGTCTGGCCTAGCACAACTCCCACCCAGCTTTCTAGGGACATCGGGCTCACGGGGACTCAACGGGACTCCAGCTGTGGAGTCTGGCCTAGCACAGCTCCCACCCAGCTTTTTAGGAACATCGGGCTCACAGGGACTCAACAGGACTCCAGCTGTGGAGTCTGGCCTAGCACAGCTCCCACCCAGCTTTCTAGGGACATCAGGCTCACCGGGACTCAATGGGTAGCGATGGCTCAAGCACTCAGGGGAATCACAGGTGGCTATTCTCTGGGCACGCCATGGGGCAGTTCAAGTAAGGATAGTCTAGGTGTGTAGTAGGGGCAGTTCATGACCCGGGTGGTCTGTGCGCACAACAGGGACAGCTCAGGACAAGGGTGGTCGGTGTGCACATCAGGGACAGTTCAGAACCCAGGTGGTTGGTGTGCACAACAGGGACAGTTCAGGACACGGGTGGTCGGTGAGCACACCAGGGACAGTTCAGGACATCTTTCTAGGAACATCGGGCTCACGGGGACTCAACGGGACTCCAGCTGTGAAGTCTGGCCTAGCACAGCTCCCACCCATCTTTCTAGGGACATCGGGCTCATGGGGACTTAACGGGACTCCAGCTGTGGAGTCTGGCCTAGCACAGCTCCCACCCAGCTTTCTAGGGACATCGGGCTCACGTGGACTCAACGGGACTCCAGCTGTGGAGTCTGGCCTAGCACAGCTCCCACCCAGCTTTCTAGGGACATCGGGCTCACGGGGACTCAACGGGACTCCAGGTGTGGAATCTGTCCTACCACAGCTCCCACCCAGCTTTTTAGGAACATCGGGCTCACAGGGATTCAACAGGACTCCAGCTGTGGAGTCTGGCCTAGCACAGCTCCCACCCAGCTTTCTAGGGACATCAGGCTCACCGGGACTCAATGGGTAGCGATGGCTCAAGCACTCAGGGGAATCACAGGTGACTATTCTCCGGGCACGCCATGGGGCAGTTCAAGTAAGGATAGTCTAGGTGTGTAGTAGGGGCAGTTCATGACCCGGGTGGTCTGTGCGCACAACAGGGACAGTTCAGAACCCAGGTGGTTGGTGTGCACAACAGGGACAGTTCAGGACACGGGTGGTCGGTGAGCACACCAGGGACAGTACAGGACACGGGCGGGGTAATTTACCTGACTGGACGCTGAGGGTCAGATGGGCTGGGTTGCTAGTCCATTGCAAGGGTTGCTGGGTATTCAGTCCCGAAAGTTCAGAGTTCAAGCAGAATTTTATGCGAATGAAAACACTTTTAAAGAAAGATTGATCCTTTTCTTCATCAAAAACAAAAGACCAAGTCTTAGAATTCGACTCTTCAATTTTTCACTGAAACTTCTAAGCTGTATGCTGTATATAGTGCGTGTCCTTCTAGATGACCATTCTGAAGGAAACAAAGCATGGGAGGAGGAAATACCATCCTAAACCATCTCTAAACCACCCATTGAGGCTAAAGTGTGGAAGGAGGGAGACCTCTGGTGGCAGAATATAAGGCAATACGGATGGAAACAGGCATATAGTATGAAGATTCCCACCCTGTCCTAATAGGACAAAAAGTGTTTTTAGCCACTTTGTCTGGCTAATTAAGGAGGTGAGCACACACCTATCTATAGAGCACGGGGAGTGTGGCACTATACACCTTATTTGTCACTGAAAAATTATTAAAGCACAAAGAGGACTATATATGAAGTTTTTTGAGTACTGGATAAGTATTATTTTGAAATGCACTATATGTTGCACTGGTTTGAAGCACATTAATTTTGTTCATGTTATCATTTTCATGATCACTTGTATATGAGTTTTAAAATAGATTATGGAGCGCGGCACATATATGTATCTGTAGATATATATAATTTTGTATATAATAAATGCTGTTATTTGACAGAAAATTATTCTGATTTAGGAACCTTCCTTGCTCACCCGGATGTTATTTACAATCTCTAGTGTTTGTAACGTGTGCCATAATGCATCCCTAGGTGCAATTGTACGGACGGTCAGGGCATAGCTACACCGGGAGATTCCCTTTTCAATGTGCTCGCCTAAACAACTTGTGAACCGTAATTTCAGCCCCATTTACCTAGATTTGGAATTGTTGTCTTTTAGGCTTAATTATTTTTTGTTTGAATTGGACCTTATCAGGCTTATATAGAAATGATGGGATGTTTCCCTTTCATGGTATAAATGGATTTTTTCTTCTTCAGTTTGTTTTTGCTTCCACACTTCCTAAAATTGCCTCTAGATGGCAGACAGACTTGTGTACATTGTGTCTGGGTGGTTTTGTTTGTATTCCGTGGCGTCCCAAGGCAGGCATGGGGAGTGCGGCCCGCACCGGGTGACACTGACCGCACGGGGTGACACCGGACCCGCTCCACGAAAAGGTGAGTTTGAAAGCAAGCCGACGATCCCCGCACGATGGATCCGATCCATCCTGCGGGGATCGTCGGCTTTCTTTACAACATACCTTTTCTTGGAGCGGGTCTGTTGTCACCCTGTATAGGTTGCATGCCGGCGATCCCCGCATCCTGTGGGGATCGTCGGCATGCAACCTATACGAGGTGACACCGGACCCGCTCCAAGAAAAGGTAAGTTGTAAAGCAAGCCGACGATCCCCACAGGATGGATCGGATCTGCAGATTGAGCATAATGGATCAGAGTCCGATCCATTCTGCTCAATCCGCAGATCCGATCCATTCTGCGGGGATCATCAGAGGGGGTGTCACCAAGTGTTGCAACATTGGGTGACACCAAACCAATCCTAGGGATGCCTCTGTTTGTATTGCTACCCTTAATTCAGCTGTCCTGCTTAGGTGTTGCTCCTATTAAGAGATCTGGCTGTGTTTTCATCGGCTTTGGTTTGTGCATGCGCAATAGAGACCTCGCACATGCGGGTTGTATGTCGGATGTCCACACCCGGCCTATGACGTCACACGTCAGCCGGAGTGGAGGGTATAAAATAGGGCGGGAATAAAGATATGGCCTTTTGGCTAATCAACTGTGCACATGTAGGATCTCAGGAGATGGTTTGAGACCCCCCTGGAGGTAATTTCAGAGACTTGTGTTGAGGGGAGAGCTTCAGGAAAATGGTGACTGGTCAGTCACCTGGGTGATTCTGTACAGTGCATTGTTCTGTTTGATTTTTACAGCTAGTATTCTATGAACTTGTGACCTCTCCTGACATCTAGTGGCTGAATTGTATATCAACAATTTGAGTCAAAAACTGCTTTCTTGTTTCTTCTATTGCCTGAATTGTGATAATATTCAGGTAAATTCATTTTTCATTTACTTTTTTATTTTTTAATTATTTCAATGACTTGTCATCACCTGGTGTTCTCTCTCCCTCTATTTGATTCTCTTTTTGCCCCATATTGGTAAAAATGTAATTCATTTGCGCTTATTTAAACCTATGTTTAGATGGATATTTGATCCCTGTTATATCCTCTACAATTGCACGGACGCATAGGCCAACTAAGTTCTTTGATAGTGCATTTTGATATGCGGTAGTAGTTCCATGAGCCTGACATCTACGGTGAGCCGGTGTGTTCTTTTATACTTTTGATTATTATGTTCATTGTGTGGATGTATGTCATAACTCCATTGTTTATGTATACTCTTTTTGATATATTGTAGATTGTATTGCGGTTGAAGCTTTTCTCTCTTTTCCCTGAAGAAGCTAAGTTTCAATTTTTGTTTTTACAGTACTGTAACTACTCTTTTTCTTTACCCTTTTTTTGTAAGATTAAATAAAATTTATTGTGATTTTTAAATCTGTTTATAATTGTAGATTTGCGCCCTGAAAATCCCACACTATCTAGTTCAGCATTTTGAATCTATCAATGTTCTTGCCTTTTTTTTTTCTCCAAAAATGATTGGCCAACTAATGAATTTCCTAATGAATGTTACAAAGTCATACATCCTATTTTCAAATGTCAAACATTTTCAAACTTATATCTCAAATAATCTGAATGTCTAGTTCTAATTCCCCAATATAATTATATATCTTCATTCTCTTTAATCATGTAACTATTCTGGATTCCAGCTCAAACTCTGTTACAGTGGCTTAATGGTTAGCACTCAGGGCTTGTAGCACTTGGGTCATGGTTTCTAGTCCCAGTCATGGCCGCACCTGTCTGGAGTTTGCATGTTTTCTCTGTGTGGGTATGTTTCTGCCAACACTCCAAAGACATGCTGTTAGGTTAATTGGGAGTATATGTCTGAGTTTCTGGCCTTAGATTGTAAGCTCCTTGACATTACAGACTATTGTGAAGGCCCAAAATATGGAGGTCAATTTCCAGGGTTCTGTCAGTGCCAGGAATATTGATCAATCAATTAAGATTTTGACTACTGAACAGAAAGTGATGAGGGAGTGCATTTTACCTGTGTCCTGTTCTTCTGACAAGTTTGAAACTTTCAATTTTCCTTCTGTTTATTTGATTGCAACTTTGTTTCCTCTTAAACCTCTCTTCTTATACAACTTGACCCCCTCCCCCACCTCCCGTCTTTGCCTGTTCCATCTGCCAATCTATGTATCACTGCCCAGCTCTTTTTATTTAACTATATATTTATTGATCAAGTTAATGTGTCTCATTTCCTATCACCTACAGCTCAGATGTAGCATTATTATAAGATTCCTAATTGTATCTCACCGCTAGTCTGATTGAATTCACAATTCCTGCTCAGTCCCATTCCCTTACCTATATTAACCTTTAGGGCCAGTTCACACTACATGTGTTTCAGTTGCTTTTTTCTGAATCCAAAACGCACAGAAAGGATATATGGTTGTCAATATCATAGTTCACATCAGTGCTTGCATTTCAGTGCCTTGCAGGTGCTGCCAAAAAAGTCGAAAAGGCTGCATTGTTTATGCACAGAACTGTACTGGAATGCGGTAAAACACCCTGGAATGCACTAAAACGCACATGTCCCTAATTAAATTGAAGAAGAAGAGAGGGGAAATAATTTACTGGAATGCATTAAAAAATGCACTGAAACGTGTCAAAAACACATCCAAAATGCACTGGAACATGCAAAGCATGCATCAAAAACGTGCATGCAAAAACGCATCTGTAACACATCTAGACTGCGTTTCCATAGTGTGAGCCAGCCCTTAGGACTTGTTCTCACCATTTGTGGTGCAGACATGCATGCAAGAACACACATTTTCCAGCACAGCAAAGAAATGCAATGCCCTCTGCAGATGTGCGCAGGTACCATGATGAAAACTTAATTGCACCTCCACACGTCTAGTAAACAGACGCATTGACAGCCACCAAAACGCATGTCACCACACTACTGTGCAGTTAGGTGCAACACACGTTTAAAATAATATGCCTGCAGTATGTTTGCATGTTCCCACAGGTTAGGCAGCCCATTGAAATTAATAGACTGAGGAAAAAAGTCAGAAATGCCACATTCACACGGGTCCTCTGGCCTATACAGCATGAATGAGTGGGTTGTTCATGTGGCTGGAGCCACCTGTTACACTATGGGGACACAGCAGCTGTATGAACACAGGTTTTAATCTGACAGGTGTGCAGGCGTGGGGAAGTGGCCCTGAATGCTCCCTGTCTGTGTTCAGGGCTGTACACCTGCACCCATATGCCTGTCAAATTAGGACCTGTAGCATTTCAATAGTGTAACATAGGTTGCCTGCACATGGCGATAGCCACAAAAACAAACCACTGATTCCCACTCTACAGGCCACAGCACCCATGAGCCCCAAGACCTCAGCTACACACACAGCTTTATTTATGAACTCAGTACAGTTTTATCATTTAGATTTGACAGGAATTTTGTTGGGATTGTGTCCATTATTGATGTTTTTGTATTTTTACCATAAATATAATTTAGATATTTTCTGTCAGGTATGCTGTACAGGACCCCTTGATATCTGACAGTGGCCTTGGGTTTATTCTTGTGTCTGTGCCACCTGTATAGTTAGGAAGAGCAAGAACTCCTTCTATGGAATACCTTGAACCTCTGCTATGTACCTCAATGGATCTAGGAATTGGACATGTTTTTAACTAAAAATACAATTATTAGTAATGTTTCCCCTGCAAATGAGGATCAGCTCTTCAGTCGAGAACAGCGATCTTACTATGTCCAGATGTGGAATTCCATAAAAGAACGATTCGCAAAGCCAAAAAGCAGATTTGCAAATTACCACTAAACTCTCCTAACTACACTCCCATCCACTAACACTCCCCACTACCAATTCCGGGTGTGTGCGAACATCCTTCCACAAACGTGATGAGGTATTTACGGTATGACAGCCGCTCTAGCGCCTCCTCCAACAGCCGTCTTGTCATTTATTTGTGTGCCATAGCAATTTTCCACGTGGCTCCATTGTGTATATGACATTCGCGAATATTTGTTTGCAGCTCTATTGTGTATTTGGCATTGGTAAATATATGTTTGCAGCTCTATTGTGTATTTGGCATTGGTAAATATATGTTTGGAGCTCTATTGTGTATTTGGCATTGGTGAATATATGTTTGCAGCTCTATTGTGTATTTGGCATTGGTGACTATGTTTGCAGCTCTATTGTGTATTTGGCATTGGTGAATATATGTTTGCCGGTATAGGCCAAAAGTCGACATAAATTGGGGGCCTAATTTATTACTGTTAAGAGGATTGTAGAAAAAGAATAGCTAGCTGCACATTGAACACGACCTACTCATTGGTACATAACATTGCCTTTTGGTGCAATAGGGGGCTTTTGGTCTGTTAGAGTGCACATATGCAAGTATGTGCACTCTAACAAGCTAGATTTGGGCATATTGTATAGGTAGCAAAAAATAAGTGTTAGGGGTGCTAGTATATTGAACTTGAACATGAAATAACCCCCCCCCCCAAAAAAAATACATAGTCCAAACGTTTATTGATCAAATATATATTCCACATTTATTTGGACATCAGCAACAAGTAGGTACAGTCAATTTCTTGGAAGAAAAAAAAGCAGGATTGATGTTGCTAAAATAGAACAGTCCTGCTCATAAGAGCTTACAATCTAAATGATTATACTTCTAATAAACTGTGCTTTCACAGGTTACAGCAGCAAGCAAACGGGTAATATGATCAAGCAACATTTTCAGGGCCATAAAATTAACACACACCATCACTTAGTAGGATTATCTATCCACAAAACAGGCCCCAGATCAAAATCAAGATATAAAACCAGATCAAGATATAAAAATACATAAGAAAATGCCAAAATAGCAAACACCTTTCACCTCCCCAAATCCCCCACACATATATTTCTGATTAGGTTTGTCCTAGAACTGCATTTCAGTGTAAATAAGCACGCAAACTATAGCCAAGTGCAGATTTGGAAGAGCAGAGCAATTACAATGCAAAGATAATAAACACACCATTATTGTACAATAATACACAAACACACTTTAGAAGGAAATAAATGCTAAATATTTACAGCCCACATCAAAACACAGCGTGATTGTGGTCTGGGGCAATTCACCACAATCTCTTCTTCCCCCCCCCCCCAAACCACTATAGGCAAGGACTTGCTGAAAATAACCTGGCCTATCACCAGGCCAAACCACCCACTACTGAAGGTCTTTATATAACAGGTTGGATTTGGAGCACGCTAAACAAGGCCCCACCCCAATGAAGGCCACACCCACCACCGTCATTCATTTGGTCAGAGAAAGTGTTTGCACTACTTCAGAAATCATTGCGTTTCCAATCAAGTCAGAAACGCACTCATATGAGCGCTCTAATAGCGGACGAATGTACTACTTTAGAAATCGGTGTCAGAAATGCACCCATGTGACCGCTCTAATAGCTGACAATAGGGTGCCACTTGGTATACGATTTTGCAAGTCGCATGTCATGCAAATTGCATGCCAAGTTGCACTTGATGTGACCGCTATTAGAGCGGTCATATCGGTGCGGTTCAAACTTGGTTGGAGCCACAACGATTTATAAAGTAGTGAATACACTACTTTTGTGCGATTTGCAGAGAGATCTGTGTCAGATGTCTTATAAATTGCACTTGAAATCGGCATGTCCCCCGACTTTGAAATCATGCAACTTCACTGTAAGTCACATGCTTTAAAAGTTTGGCTTGATGTGACTGTGGTGTAAGATGCACAGTTTCAAAATCCACTTTGATGTGACCAGGGTGGTCCTCAGTCACATCAGGTGCGATTTGGCATGCGATTTGCATGCCAGGCGACTTGCAAATCATAGGCCAAGTCGCATCCAGGGTCAACTAGCCCTTAGGGTTGGTTCACCCTGTCATGATTTTAGGTGCGATTTGGGAATTGAAATCGTACCTGATATCGGATCTAATGAATGTGAATATGAGTGTCTTAACATACGCGATTTGCTGCAGCAAGATTTCAAAAATAGTTCTTGTGTAAATTTTTATACATTTTGTAGTGATTTCACATACTGTATAGACTACAATAGAAATCGCAATGCAAAACACAATTGAAAATGCAATAACTCGTTGGGAAATCTACAGAAAACACAGTGAAATTGCCAACCAAAAGCGCAATTTTAAATTGCATCTAGTGTGAATCAAGCAGGGGGGATTCCTCTCCAAATCCTATTCTCTCTCTCTCCCCCTTCCCAAAAGGGGGCAGAGTGCAAACCAGCATTGTCAAATCAATCATTAGTCCAGGCCCTTATCTCACCCATCATTTGACATTCACATAAGGTGCAGCTTTGAAGGTGTTTGAACAGACAAGGCCTTATTCTAATTCACATTCTAGGGATCATTTAGACAGAAAGCAAAAATGCTGCCACCAGCACATCTTTGTTAGGGCAGCCACCCAGGGATAACATGCAACTTCATTGCTGTGGTTGGGATTCAAACCTACAACGCTAGGGCTGTGAGGGAACAGTGCTAATCACTTATCCACTGTGCTGTAACACCCATCCAGCCTGCATTTCTGTGGTGTGAATCAACCAAAAGTCCCTGGGCAAGGTCAGTGTAACAAGCCAGGTATCTCAAATGTGACACAAATGTTGTGCTATGTTGCCAATTCAGATGTATGTTGGTTCTAAGTATCCCAATACAAATAATT